>NW_027490322.1:416261-576040 GCF_050948175.1 Xylocopa sonorina
ATATCGCATCTCACTTCTATGATTCATGGTAAGATATAATATGATTTGCGAAGTGTCATGTATTCCTCGTCTACACTTCAAATGAATGTAAATGCGACACTTCCCTGCATGGAAATAGCGTTTGCAGAAGTCTACGTATCGTAGCAATAGAGTTCTTATGATTCTTGAAACGCGATATCGCCTCTCATTCCTATGTTTCATGGTAAGATATAATATGATTTGCGGAGTGTCATGTATTCCTCGTCTACACTTCAAATGAATGTAAATGCGACACTTCCTTGCAAGGAAATAGCGTTTGCAAATGTCTACCTGTCGTAGCAATAATGTTCTAATGCTTCTTAAAACGCGATATCGGATCTCATTTCTATGTTTCATGGTAAGATATAATATGATTTGCTGAGTGTTATGTATTCCTCGTCTACATTTCAAATGAATGTAAATGCGACTCTTTCTTGCAAGGAAATAGCGTTTGCAGATGTCTACGTATCGTAGCAATGGATTTCTGCTGCTTCTTAAAACGCGATATCGCATCTCATTTCTATGTTTCATGGTAAGGTATAATATGATTTGCGAAGTGTTATGTATTCCTCGTCTACACTTCAAATGAATGTAAATGCGACACTTTCTTGCAAGGAAATAGCGTTTGCAGATGTCTACGTATCGTAGAAATGGATTTCTGATGCTTCTTAAAACGCGATAACGCATCTCATTTCTATGTTTCATGGTAAGATATAATATGATTTGCGAAGTGTCAAGTATTCCTCGTCCAGGCTTCAAATGAATGTAAATGCGACACTTCGTTGCAAGGAAATAGCGTTTGCAGATGTCTACGTATCGTAGCAATAGAGTTCTTATGATTCTTAAAACGCGATATCGGATCTCATTTCTATGTTTCATGGTAAGATATAATATGATTTGCGAAGTGTTATGTATTCCTCGTCTACACTTCAAATGAATGTGAATGCGACACTTCCCTGCTAGGAAATAGCGTCTGCAGATGTCTAGGTATCGTAGCAATAGAGTTCTAATGCTTCTTAAAACGCGATATCGCATCTCATTTCTATATTTCATGGTAAGATATAATATGATTTGCAAAGTGTTATGCATTCCTCGTCTACACTTCAAATGAATGTAAATGCGACACTTCCTTGTTAGTAAATAGCACTTGCAGATGTCTACTTATCGAAGCAATAGATTTCAAATGCTTCTTAAAACGAGATATTGCATCTCATATCTATGTTTCATGATAAGATATGATATTCATTGCGAAGTGTTATGCATTGCTCGTCTACGATACAAATGAATGTTAATGCGACACTTCCTTGCAAGGAAATTGCGTTTGCAGATTTCTACGTTTCGTAGCAATAGAGTTCTTATGATTCTTAAAACGCGATATCGCATCTCATTTCTATGTTTCATGGTAAGATATAATATTCATTGCGAAGTGTTATGCATTCCTCGTCTACACTTCAAATGAATGTAAATGCGACACTCCCTTGCAAGGAAATAGCGTTTGCAGATGTCTACGTATCGTAGCAATAGAGTTCAAATGCTTCTTAAAACGAGATATTGCATCTCATATCTATGTTTCATGATAAGATATAATATTCATTGCGAAGTGATATGCATTCCTCGTCTACGATTCAAATGAATGTAAATGCGACACTTCCTTGCAAGGAAATAGCGTTTGCAGATGTCTGCGTATCGTAGCAATAGAGTTCTTATGATTCTTAAAACGCGATATCGCATCTCATTTCTATGTTTCATGATAAGATATAATATTCGTTGCGAAGTGTTATGCATTCCTCGTCTACGATTCAAATGAATGTAAATGCGACACTTCCTTGCAAGGAAATAGCGTTTGCAGATGTCTACGTATCGTAGCAATAGAGTTCTTATGATTCTTAAAACGCGATATCGCATCTCATTTCTATGTTTCATGGTAAGATATAATATGATTTGCGAAGTGTTATGTAGTCCTCGTCTACACTTCAAATGAATGTAAATGCGACACTTCGTTGCTAGGAAATAGCGTTTGCAGATGTCTACGTATCGAAGCAATAGAGTTCAAAAGCTTCTTAAAACGAGATATTGTATCTCATATCTATGTTTCATGATAAGATATGATATTCATTGCGAAGTGTTATGCATTGCTCGTCTACGATACAAATGAATGTTAATGCGACACTTCCTTGCAAGGAAATTGCGTTTGCAGATTTCTACGTATCGTAGCAATAGAGTTCTTATGATTCTTAAAACGCGATATCGCATCTCATTTCTATGTTTCATGGTAAGATATAATATGATTTGCGAAGTGTTATGTAGTCCTCGTCTACACTTCAAATGAATGTAAATGCGACACTTCGTTGCTAGGAAATACCGTTTGCAGATGTCTACGTATCGAAGCAATAGAGTTCAAAAGCTTCTTAAAACAAGATATCGCATCTCATTTCTATGTTTCATGATAAGATGTAATATTCATTGCGAAGTGTTATGTATTCCTCGCCTACACTTCAAATGAATGTAAATGCGACACTTACTTGCTAGGAAATAGCGTTTGCAGATGTCTACGTATCGAAGCAATAGAGTTCAAATGCTTCTTAAAAAAGAGATATTGCATCTCTTATCTATGTTTCATGGTAAGATATAATATGATTTGCGAAGTGTCATGTATTCCTCGTCTACACTTCAAATGAATGTAAATGCGACACTTCCCTGCATGGAAATAGCGTTTGCAGATGTCTACTCATCGTAGCAATGTATTTCTGATGCTTCTTAAAACGCGATAACGCATCTCATTTCTATGTTTCATGGTAAGATATAATATGATTTGCGAAGTGTCATGTATTCCTCGTCCACGCTTCAAATGAATGTAAATGCGACACTTTCTTGCAAGGAAATAGCTTTTGCAGATGTCTACGTATCGTAGCAATGGATTTCTGATGCTCCTTAAAACGCGATAACGCATCTCATTTCTATGTTTCATGGTAGGATATAATATGATTTGCGAAGTGTCATGTATTCCTCGTCCAGGCTTCAAATGAATGTAAATGCGACACTTCGTTGCAAGGAAATTGCGTTTGCAGATGTCTACGTACAGTAGCAATAGAGTTCTTATGATTCTTAAAACGCGATATCGGATCTCATTTCTATGTTTCATGGTAAGATATATGATTTGCGAAGTGTTATGTATTCCTCGTCTACACTTCAAATGAATGTAAATGCGACACTTTCTTGCAAGGAAATAGCGTTTGCTGATGTCTACGTATCGTAGCAATGGATTTCTGATGCTTCTTAAAACGCGATATCGCATCTCACTTCTATGATTCATGGTAAGATATAATATGATTTGCGAAGTGTCATGTATTCCTCGTCTACACTTCAAATGAATGTAAATGCGACACTTCCCTGCATGGAAATAGCGTTTGCAGATGTCTACTCATCGTAGCAATGGATTTCTGATGCTTCTTAAAACGCGATAACGCATCTCATTTCTATGTTTCATGGTAAGGTATAATATGATTTGCGAAGTGTCATGTATTCCTCGTCCACGCTTCAAATGAATGTAAATGCGACACTTCCTTGCAAGGAAATAGCGTTTGCAGATGTCTACGTATCGTAGCAATAGAGTTCTTATGATTCTTAAAACGCGATATCGGAATTCATTTCTATGTTTCATGGTAAGATATAATATGATTTGCGAAGTGTTATGTATTCCTCGTCTACACTTCAAATGAATGTAAATGCGACACTTTCTTGCAGGGAAATAGCGTTTGCAGATGTCTACGTATCGTAGCAATGGATTTCTGATGCTTCATAAAACGCGATATCGCATCTCATTTCTATGATTCATGGTAAGATATAATATGATTTGCGAAGTGTCATGTATTCCTCGTCCACGCTTCAAATGAATGTAAATGCGACACTTCCTTGCAAGGAAATAGCGTTTGCAGATGTCTACGTATCGTAGCAATAGAGTTCTAATGCTTCTTAAAACGCGATATCGCATCTCATTTCTATGTTTCATGGTAAGATGTAATATGATTTGCGGAGTGTTATGTATTCCTCGTCTACACTTCAAATGAATGTAAATGCGACACTTCCTTGCAAGGAAATAGCGTTTGCAGATGTCTGAGTATCGTAGCAATAGAGTTCTTATGATTCTTAAATCGCGATATTGCATTTCATTTCTATGTTTCATGGTAGGATATAATATGATTTGCGAAGTGTTATGTATTCCTCGTCTACACTTCAAATGAATGTGAATGCGACACTTCCCTGCTAGGAAATAGCGTCTGCAGATGTCTAGGTATCGTAGCAATAGAGTTCTAATGCTTCTTAAAACGCGATATCGCATCTCATTTCTATATTTCATGGTAAGATATAATATGATTTGCAAAGTGTTATGCATTCCTCGTCTACACTTCAAATGAATGTAAATGCGACACTTCCTTGTTAGTAAATAGCGCTTGCAGATGTCTACTTATCGAAGCAATAGATTTCAAATGCTTCTTAAAACGAGATATTGCATCTCATATCTATGTTTCATGATAAGATATGATATTCATTGCGAAGTGTTATGCATTGCTCGTCTACGATACAAATGAATGTTAATGCGACACTTCCTTGCAAGGAAATTGCGTTTGCAGATTTCTACGTTTCGTAGCAATAGAGTTCTTATGATTCTTAAAACGCGATATCGCATCTCATTTCTATGTTTCATGGTAAGATATAATATTCATTGCGAAGTGTTATGCATTCCTCGTCTACACTTCAAATGAATGTAAATGCGACACTCCCTTGCAAGGAAATAGCGTTTGCAGATGTCTACGTATCGTAGCAATAGAGTTCAAATGCTTCTTAAAACGAGATATTGCATCTCATATCTATGTTTCATGATAAGATATAATATTCATTGCGAAGTGATATGCATTCCTCGTCTACGATTCAAATGAATGTAAATGCGACACTTCCTTGCAAGGAAATAGCGTTTGCAGATGTCTGCGTATCGTAGCAATAGAGTTCTTATGATTCTTAAAACGCGATATCGCATCTCATTTCTATGTTTCATGATAAGATATAATATTCGTTGCGAAGTGTTATGCATTCCTCGTCTACGATTCAAATGAATGTAAATGCGACACTTCCTTGCAAGGAAATAGCGTTTGCAGATGTCTACGTATCGTAGCAATGGATTTCTGATGCTTCTTAAAACACAATATCGCATCTCACTTCTATGATTCATGGTAAGATATAATATGATTTGCGAAGTGTCATGTATTCCTCGTCTACACTTCAAATGAATGTAAATGCGACACTTCCCTGCATGGAAATAGCGTTTGCAGAAGTCTACGTATCGTAGCAATAGAGTTCTTATGATTCTTGAAACGCGATATCGCCTCTCATTCCTATGTTTCATGGTAAGATATAATATGATTTGCGGAGTGTCATGTATTCCTCGTCTACACTTCAAATGAATGTAAATGCGACACTTCCTTGCAAGGAAATAGCGTTTGCAAATGTCTACCTGTCGTAGCAATAATGTTCTAATGCTTCTTAAAACGCGATATCGGATCTCATTTCTATGTTTCATGGTAAGATATAATATGATTTGCTGAGTGTTATGTATTCCTCGTCTACATTTCAAATGAATGTAAATGCGACTCTTTCTTGCAAGGAAATAGCGTTTGCAGATGTCTACGTATCGTAGCAATGGATTTCTGCTGCTTCTTAAAACGCGATATCGCATCTCATTTCTATGTTTCATGGTAAGGTATAATATGATTTGCGAAGTGTTATGTATTCCTCGTCTACACTTCAAATGAATGTAAATGCGACACTTTCTTGCAAGGAAATAGCGTTTGCAGATGTCTACGTATCGTAGAAATGGATTTCTGATGCTTCTTAAAACGCGATAACGCATCTCATTTCTATGTTTCATGGTAAGATATAATATGATTTGCGAAGTGTCAAGTATTCCTCGTCCAGGCTTCAAATGAATGTAAATGCGACACTTCGTTGCAAGGAAATAGCGTTTGCAGATGTCTACGTATCGTAGCAATAGAGTTCTTATGATTCTTAAAACGCGATATCGGATCTCATTTCTATGTTTCATGGTAAGATATAATATGATTTGCGAAGTGTTATGTATTCCTCGTCTACACTTCAAATGAATGTGAATGCGACACTTCCCTGCTAGGAAATAGCGTCTGCAGATGTCTAGGTATCGTAGCAATAGAGTTCTAATGCTTCTTAAAACGCGATATCGCATCTCATTTCTATATTTCATGGTAAGATATAATATGATTTGCAAAGTGTTATGCATTCCTCGTCTACACTTCAAATGAATGTAAATGCGACACTTCCTTGTTAGTAAATAGCACTTGCAGATGTCTACTTATCGAAGCAATAGATTTCAAATGCTTCTTAAAACGAGATATTGCATCTCATATCTATGTTTCATGATAAGATATGATATTCATTGCGAAGTGTTATGCATTGCTCGTCTACGATACAAATGAATGTTAATGCGACACTTCCTTGCAAGGAAATTGCGTTTGCAGATTTCTACGTTTCGTAGCAATAGAGTTCTTATGATTCTTAAAACGCGATATCGCATCTCATTTCTATGTTTCATGGTAAGATATAATATTCATTGCGAAGTGTTATGCATTCCTCGTCTACACTTCAAATGAATGTAAATGCGACACTCCCTTGCAAGGAAATAGCGTTTGCAGATGTCTACGTATCGTAGCAATAGAGTTCAAATGCTTCTTAAAACGAGATATTGCATCTCATATCTATGTTTCATGATAAGATATAATATTCATTGCGAAGTGATATGCATTCCTCGTCTACGATTCAAATGAATGTAAATGCGACACTTCCTTGCAAGGAAATAGCGTTTGCAGATGTCTGCGTATCGTAGCAATAGAGTTCTTATGATTCTTAAAACGCGATATCGCATCTCATTTCTATGTTTCATGATAAGATATAATATTCGTTGCGAAGTGTTATGCATTCCTCGTCTACGATTCAAATGAATGTAAATGCGACACTTCCTTGCAAGGAAATAGCGTTTGCAGATGTCTACGTATCGTAGCAATAGAGTTCTTATGATTCTTAAAACGCGATATCGCATCTCATTTCTATGTTTCATGGTAAGATATAATATGATTTGCGAAGTGTTATGTAGTCCTCGTCTACACTTCAAATGAATGTAAATGCGACACTTCGTTGCTAGGAAATAGCGTTTGCAGATGTCTACGTATCGAAGCAATAGAGTTCAAAAGCTTCTTAAAACGAGATATTGTATCTCATATCTATGTTTCATGATAAGATATGATATTCATTGCGAAGTGTTATGCATTGCTCGTCTACGATACAAATGAATGTTAATGCGACACTTCCTTGCAAGGAAATTGCGTTTGCAGATTTCTACGTTTCGTAGCAATAGAGTTCTTATGATTCTTAAAACGCGATATCGCATCTCATTTCTATGTTTCATGGTAAGATATAATATTCATTGCGAAGTGTTATGCATTCCTCGTCTACACTTCAAATGAATGTAAATGCGACACTCCCTTGCAAGGGAATAGCGTTTGCAGATGTCTACGTATCGTAGCAATAGAGTTCAAATGCTTCTTAAAACGAGATATTGCATCTCATATATATGTTTCATGATAAGATATAATATTCATTGCGAATTGATATGCATTCCTCGTCTACGATTCAAATGAATGTAAATGCGACACTTCCTTGCAAGGAAATAGCGTTTGCAGATGTCTACGTATCGTAGCAATAGAGTTCTTATGATTCTTAAAACGCGATATCGGATCTCATTTCTATGTTTCATGGTAAGATATAATATGATTTGCGAAGTGTTATGTATTCCTCGTCTACACTTCAAATGAATGTAAATGCGACACTTTCTTGCAAGGAAATAGCGTTTGCAGATGTCTACGTATCGTAGCAATGGATTTCTGATGCTTCTTAAAACACAATATCGCATCTCACTTCTATGATTCATGGTAAGATATAATATGATTTGCGAAGTGTCATGTATTCCTCGTCTACACTTCAAATGAATGTAAATGCGACACTTCCCTGCATGGAAATAGCGTTTGCAGAAGTCTACGTATCGTAGCAATAGAGTTCTTATGATTCTTGAAACGCGATATCGCCTCTCATTCCTATGTTTCATGGTAAGATATAATATGATTTGCGGAGTGTCATGTATTCCTCGTCTACACTTCAAATGAATGTAAATGCGACACTTCCTTGCAAGGAAATAGCGTTTGCAAATGTCTACCTGTCGTAGCAATAATGTTCTAATGCTTCTTAAAACGCGATATCGGATCTCATTTCTATGTTTCATGGTAAGATATAATATGATTTGCTGAGTGTTATGTATTCCTCGTCTACATTTCAAATGAATGTAAATGCGACTCTTTCTTGCAAGGAAATAGCGTTTGCAGATGTCTACGTATCGTAGCAATGGATTTCTGCTGCTTCTTAAAACGCGATATCGCATCTCATTTCTATGTTTCATGGTAAGGTATAATATGATTTGCGAAGTGTTATGTATTCCTCGTCTACACTTCAAATGAATGTAAATGCGACACTTTCTTGCAAGGAAATAGCGTTTGCAGATGTCTACGTATCGTAGAAATGGATTTCTGATGCTTCTTAAAACGCGATAACGCATCTCATTTCTATGTTTCATGGTAAGATATAATATGATTTGCGAAGTGTCAAGTATTCCTCGTCCAGGCTTCAAATGAATGTAAATGCGACACTTCGTTGCAAGGAAATAGCGTTTGCAGATGTCTACGTATCGTAGCAATAGAGTTCTTATGATTCTTAAAACGCGATATCGGATCTCATTTCTATGTTTCATGGTAAGATATAATATGATTTGCGAAGTGTTATGTATTCCTCGTCTACACTTCAAATGAATGTAAATGCGACACTTTCTTGCAAGGTAATAGCGTTTGCAGATGTCTACGTATCGTAGCAATGGATTTCTGCTGCTTCTTAAAACGCGATATCGCATCTCACTTCTATGATTCATGGTAAGATATAATATGATTTGCGAAGTGTCATGTATTCCTCGTCTACACTTCAAATTAATGTAAATGCGACACTTCCCTTGCAAGGAAATAGCGTTTGCAGATGTCTACGTATCGTAGCAATAGAGTTCTAATGCTTCTTAAAACGCGATATCGCATCTCATTTCTATGTTCCATGGTAAGGTATAATATGATTTGCGAAGTGTTATGTATTCCTCGTCTACACTTCAAATGAATGTAAATGCGACACTTACTTGCAAGGAAATAGCGTTTGCAGATGTCTACGTATCGTAGCAATAGAGTTCTAATGCTTCTTAAAACACGATATCGCATCTCATTTCTATGTTTCATGGTAAGATATAATATGATTTGCGAAGTGTTATGTATTCCTCGTCTACACTTCAAATGAATGTAAATGCGACACTTCTTTGCAAAGAAATAGCGTTTGCAGATGTCTACGTATCGTAGCAATAGAGTTCTTATGATTCTTAAAACGCGATATCGCATCTCATTTCTATGTTTCATGGTAAGATATAATATGATTTGCGGAGTGTTATGTATTCCTCGTCTACATTTCAAATGAATGTAAATGCGTCTCTTTCTTGCAAGGAAATAGCGTTTGCAGATGTCTACGTATCGTAGCAAAGGATTTCTGCTGCTTCTTAAAACGCGATATCGCATCACATTTCTATGTTTCATGGTAAGGTATAATATGATTCGCGAAGTGTTATGTATTCCTCGTCTACACTTCAAATGAATGTAAATCCGACACTCCCTTGCAAGGAAATAGCGTTTGCAGATGTCTACGTATCGTAGCAATAGAGTTCTAATGCTTCTTAAAACGCGATATCGCATCTCATTTCTATATTTCATGGTAAGATATAATATGATTTGCAAAGTGTTATGCATTCCTCGTCTACACTTCAAATGAATGTAAATGCGACACTTCCTTGTTAGTAAATAGCGCTTGCAGATGTCTACTTATCGAAGCAATAGATTTCAAATGCTTCTTAAAACGAGATATTGCATCTCATATCTATGTTTCATGATAAGATATGATATTCATTGCGAAGTGTTATGCATTGCTCGTCTACGATACAAATGAATGTTAATGCGACACTTCCTTGCAAGGAAATTGCGTTTGCAGATTTCTACGTTTCGTAGCAATAGAGTTCTTATGATTCTTAAAACGCGATATCGCATCTCATTTCTATGTTTCATGGTAAGATATAATATTCATTGCGAAGTGTTATGCATTCCTCGTCTACACTTCAAATGAATGTAAATGCGACACTCCCTTGCAAGGAAATAGCGTTTGCAGATGTCTACGTATCGTAGCAATAGAGTTCAAATGCTTCTTAAAACGAGATATTGCATCTCATATCTATGTTTCATGATAAGATATAATATTCATTGCGAAGTGATATGCATTCCTCGTCTACGATTCAAATGAATGTAAATGCGACACTTCCTTGCAAGGAAATAGCGTTTGCAGATGTCTGCGTATCGTAGCAATAGAGTTCTTATGATTCTTAAAACGCGATATCGCATCTCATTTCTATGTTTCATGATAAGATATAATATTCGTTGCGAAGTGTTATGCATTCCTCGTCTACGATTCAAATGAATGTAAATGCGACACTTCCTTGCAAGGAAATAGCGTTTGCAGATGTCTACGTATCGTAGCAATAGAGTTCTTATGATTCTTAAAACGCGATATCGCATCTCATTTCTATGTTTCATGGTAAGATATAATATGATTTGCGAAGTGTTATGTAGTCCTCGTCTACACTTCAAATGAATGTAAATGCGACACTTCGTTGCTAGGAAATAGCGTTTGCAGATGTCTACGTATCGAAGCAATAGAGTTCAAAAGCTTCTTAAAACGAGATATTGTATCTCATATCTATGTTTCATGATAAGATATGATATTCATTGCGAAGTGTTATGCATTGCTCGTCTACGATACAAATGAATGTTAATGCGACACTTCCTTGCAAGGAAATTGCGTTTGCAGATTTCTACGTTTCGTAGCAATAGAGTTCTTATGATTCTTAAAACGCGATATCGCATCTCATTTCTATGTTTCATGGTAAGATATAATATTCATTGCGAAGTGTTATGCATTCCTCGTCTACACTTCAAATGAATGTAAATGCGACACTCCCTTGCAAGGGAATAGCGTTTGCAGATGTCTACGTATCGTAGCAATAGAGTTCAAATGCTTCTTAAAACGAGATATTGCATCTCATATATATGTTTCATGATAAGATATAATATTCATTGCGAATTGATATGCATTCCTCGTCTACGATTCAAATGAATGTAAATGCGACACTTCCTTGCAAGGAAATAGCGTTTGCAGATGTCTACGTATCGTAGCAATAGAGTTCTTATGATTCTTAAAACGCGATATCGGATCTCATTTCTATGTTTCATGGTAAGATATAATATGATTTGCGAAGTGTTATGTATTCCTCGTCTACACTTCAAATGAATGTAAATGCGACACTTTCTTGCAAGGAAATAGCGTTTGCAGATGTCTACGTATCGTAGCAATGGATTTCTGATGCTTCTTAAAACACAATATCGCATCTCACTTCTATGATTCATGGTAAGATATAATATGATTTGCGAAGTGTCATGTATTCCTCGTCTACACTTCAAATGAATGTAAATGCGACACTTCCCTGCATGGAAATAGCGTTTGCAGAAGTCTACGTATCGTAGCAATAGAGTTCTTATGATTCTTGAAACGCGATATCGCCTCTCATTCCTATGTTTCATGGTAAGATATAATATGATTTGCGGAGTGTCATGTATTCCTCGTCTACACTTCAAATGAATGTAAATGCGACACTTCCTTGCAAGGAAATAGCGTTTGCAAATGTCTACCTGTCGTAGCAATAATGTTCTAATGCTTCTTAAAACGCGATATCGGATCTCATTTCTATGTTTCATGGTAAGATATAATATGATTTGCTGAGTGTTATGTATTCCTCGTCTACATTTCAAATGAATGTAAATGCGACTCTTTCTTGCAAGGAAATAGCGTTTGCAGATGTCTACGTATCGTAGCAATGGATTTCTGCTGCTTCTTAAAACGCGATATCGCATCTCATTTCTATGTTTCATGGTAAGGTATAATATGATTTGCGAAGTGTTATGTATTCCTCGTCTACACTTCAAATGAATGTAAATGCGACACTTTCTTGCAAGGAAATAGCGTTTGCAGATGTCTACGTATCGTAGAAATGGATTTCTGATGCTTCTTAAAACGCGATAACGCATCTCATTTCTATGTTTCATGGTAAGATATAATATGATTTGCGAAGTGTCAAGTATTCCTCGTCCAGGCTTCAAATGAATGTAAATGCGACACTTCGTTGCAAGGAAATAGCGTTTGCAGATGTCTACGTATCGTAGCAATAGAGTTCTTATGATTCTTAAAACGCGATATCGGATCTCATTTCTATGTTTCATGGTAAGATATAATATGATTTGCGAAGTGTTATGTATTCCTCGTCTACACTTCAAATGAATGTAAATGCGACACTTTCTTGCAAGGTAATAGCGTTTGCAGATGTCTACGTATCGTAGCAATGGATTTCTGCTGCTTCTTAAAACGCGATATCGCATCTCACTTCTATGATTCATGGTAAGATATAATATGATTTGCGAAGTGTCATGTATTCCTCGTCTACACTTCAAATTAATGTAAATGCGACACTTCCCTTGCAAGGAAATAGCGTTTGCAGATGTCTACGTATCGTAGCAATAGAGTTCTAATGCTTCTTAAAACGCGATATCGCATCTCATTTCTATGTTCCATGGTAAGGTATAATATGATTTGCGAAGTGTTATGTATTCCTCGTCTACACTTCAAATGAATGTAAATGCGACACTTACTTGCAAGGAAATAGCGTTTGCAGATGTCTACGTATCGTAGCAATAGAGTTCTAATGCTTCTTAAAACACGATATCGCATCTCATTTCTATGTTTCATGGTAAGATATAATATGATTTGCGAAGTGTTATGTATTCCTCGTCTACACTTCAAATGAATGTAAATGCGACACTTCTTTGCAAAGAAATAGCGTTTGCAGATGTCTACGTATCGTAGCAATAGAGTTCTTATGATTCTTAAAACGCGATATCGCATCTCATTTCTATGTTTCATGGTAAGATATAATATGATTTGCGGAGTGTTATGTATTCCTCGTCTACATTTCAAATGAATGTAAATGCGTCTCTTTCTTGCAAGGAAATAGCGTTTGCAGATGTCTACGTATCGTAGCAAAGGATTTCTGCTGCTTCTTAAAACGCGATATCGCATCACATTTCTATGTTTCATGGTAAGGTATAATATGATTCGCGAAGTGTTATGTATTCCTCGTCTACACTTCAAATGAATGTAAATCCGACACTCCCTTGCAAGGAAATAGCGTTTGCAGATGTCTACGTATCGTAGCAATAGAGTTCTAATGCTTCTTAAAACGCGATATCGCATCTCATTTCTATATTTCATGGTAAGATATAATATGATTTGCAAAGTGTTATGCATTCCTCGTCTACACTTCAAATGAATGTAAATGCGACACTTCCTTGTTAGTAAATAGCGCTTGCAGATGTCTACTTATCGAAGCAATAGATTTCAAATGCTTCTTAAAACGAGATATTGCATCTCATATCTATGTTTCATGATAAGATATGATATTCATTGCGAAGTGTTATGCATTGCTCGTCTACGATACAAATGAATGTTAATGCGACACTTCCTTGCAAGGAAATTGCGTTTGCAGATTTCTACGTTTCGTAGCAATAGAGTTCTTATGATTCTTAAAACGCGATATCGCATCTCATTTCTATGTTTCATGGTAAGATATAATATTCATTGCGAAGTGTTATGCATTCCTCGTCTACACTTCAAATGAATGTAAATGCGACACTCCCTTGCAAGGAAATAGCGTTTGCAGATGTCTACGTATCGTAGCAATAGAGTTCAAATGCTTCTTAAAACGAGATATTGCATCTCATATCTATGTTTCATGATAAGATATAATATTCATTGCGAAGTGATATGCATTCCTCGTCTACGATTCAAATGAATGTAAATGCGACACTTCCTTGCAAGGAAATAGCGTTTGCAGATGTCTGCGTATCGTAGCAATAGAGTTCTTATGATTCTTAAAACGCGATATCGCATCTCATTTCTATGTTTCATGATAAGATATAATATTCGTTGCGAAGTGTTATGCATTCCTCGTCTACGATTCAAATGAATGTAAATGCGACACTTCCTTGCAAGGAAATAGCGTTTGCAGATGTCTACGTATCGTAGCAATAGAGTTCTTATGATTCTTAAAACGCGATATCGCATCTCATTTCTATGTTTCATGGTAAGATATAATATGATTTGCGAAGTGTTATGTAGTCCTCGTCTACACTTCAAATGAATGTAAATGCGACACTTCGTTGCTAGGAAATAGCGTTTGCAGATGTCTACGTATCGAAGCAATAGAGTTCAAAAGCTTCTTAAAACGAGATATTGTATCTCATATCTATGTTTCATGATAAGATATGATATTCATTGCGAAGTGTTATGCATTGCTCGTCTACGATACAAATGAATGTTAATGCGACACTTCCTTGCAAGGAAATTGCGTTTGCAGATTTCTACGTTTCGTAGCAATAGAGTTCTTATGATTCTTAAAACGCGATATCGCATCTCATTTCTATGTTTCATGGTAAGATATAATATTCATTGCGAAGTGTTATGCATTCCTCGTCTACACTTCAAATGAATGTAAATGCGACACTCCCTTGCAAGGGAATAGCGTTTGCAGATGTCTACGTATCGTAGCAATAGAGTTCAAATGCTTCTTAAAACGAGATATTGCATCTCATATATATGTTTCATGATAAGATATAATATTCATTGCGAATTGATATGCATTCCTCGTCTACGATTCAAATGAATGTAAATGCGACACTTCCTTGCAAGGAAATAGCGTTTGCAGATGTCTACGTATCGTAGCAATAGAGTTCTTATGATTCTTAAAACGCGATATCGGATCTCATTTCTATGTTTCATGGTAAGATATAATATGATTTGCGAAGTGTTATGTATTCCTCGTCTACACTTCAAATGAATGTAAATGCGACACTTTCTTGCAAGGAAATAGCGTTTGCAGATGTCTACGTATCGTAGCAATGGATTTCTGATGCTTCTTAAAACACAATATCGCATCTCACTTCTATGATTCATGGTAAGATATAATATGATTTGCGAAGTGTCATGTATTCCTCGTCTACACTTCAAATGAATGTAAATGCGACACTTCCCTGCATGGAAATAGCGTTTGCAGAAGTCTACGTATCGTAGCAATAGAGTTCTTATGATTCTTGAAACGCGATATCGCCTCTCATTCCTATGTTTCATGGTAAGATATAATATGATTTGCGGAGTGTCATGTATTCCTCGTCTACACTTCAAATGAATGTAAATGCGACACTTCCTTGCAAGGAAATAGCGTTTGCAAATGTCTACCTGTCGTAGCAATAATGTTCTAATGCTTCTTAAAACGCGATATCGGATCTCATTTCTATGTTTCATGGTAAGATATAATATGATTTGCTGAGTGTTATGTATTCCTCGTCTACATTTCAAATGAATGTAAATGCGACTCTTTCTTGCAAGGAAATAGCGTTTGCAGATGTCTACGTATCGTAGCAATGGATTTCTGCTGCTTCTTAAAACGCGATATCGCATCTCATTTCTATGTTTCATGGTAAGGTATAATATGATTTGCGAAGTGTTATGTATTCCTCGTCTACACTTCAAATGAATGTAAATGCGACACTTTCTTGCAAGGAAATAGCGTTTGCAGATGTCTACGTATCGTAGAAATGGATTTCTGATGCTTCTTAAAACGCGATAACGCATCTCATTTCTATGTTTCATGGTAAGATATAATATGATTTGCGAAGTGTCAAGTATTCCTCGTCCAGGCTTCAAATGAATGTAAATGCGACACTTCGTTGCAAGGAAATAGCGTTTGCAGATGTCTACGTATCGTAGCAATAGAGTTCTTATGATTCTTAAAACGCGATATCGGATCTCATTTCTATGTTTCATGGTAAGATATAATATGATTTGCGAAGTGTTATGTATTCCTCGTCTACACTTCAAATGAATGTAAATGCGACACTTTCTTGCAAGGTAATAGCGTTTGCAGATGTCTACGTATCGTAGCAATGGATTTCTGCTGCTTCTTAAAACGCGATATCGCATCTCACTTCTATGATTCATGGTAAGATATAATATGATTTGCGAAGTGTCATGTATTCCTCGTCTACACTTCAAATTAATGTAAATGCGACACTTCCCTTGCAAGGAAATAGCGTTTGCAGATGTCTACGTATCGTAGCAATAGAGTTCTAATGCTTCTTAAAACGCGATATCGCATCTCATTTCTATGTTCCATGGTAAGGTATAATATGATTTGCGAAGTGTTATGTATTCCTCGTCTACACTTCAAATGAATGTAAATGCGACACTTACTTGCAAGGAAATAGCGTTTGCAGATGTCTACGTATCGTAGCAATAGAGTTCTAATGCTTCTTAAAACACGATATCGCATCTCATTTCTATGTTTCATGGTAAGATATAATATGATTTGCGAAGTGTTATGTATTCCTCGTCTACACTTCAAATGAATGTAAATGCGACACTTCTTTGCAAAGAAATAGCGTTTGCAGATGTCTACGTATCGTAGCAATAGAGTTCTTATGATTCTTAAAACGCGATATCGCATCTCATTTCTATGTTTCATGGTAAGATATAATATGATTTGCGGAGTGTTATGTATTCCTCGTCTACATTTCAAATGAATGTAAATGCGTCTCTTTCTTGCAAGGAAATAGCGTTTGCAGATGTCTACGTATCGTAGCAAAGGATTTCTGCTGCTTCTTAAAACGCGATATCGCATCACATTTCTATGTTTCATGGTAAGGTATAATATGATTCGCGAAGTGTTATGTATTCCTCGTCTACACTTCAAATGAATGTAAATCCGACACTCCCTTGCAAGGAAATAGCGTTTGCAGATGTCTACGTATCGTAGCAATAGAGTTCAAATGCTTCTTAAAACGAGATATTGCATCTCATATCTATGTTTAATGATAAGATATAATATTCATTGCGAAGTGTTATGCATGCCTCGTCTACGATACAAATGAATGTAAATGCGACACTTCCTTGCAAGGAAATAGCGTTTGCAGATGTCTACGTATCGTAGCAATGGAGTTCTGATGCTTCTTAAAACGAGATATCGCATCTCATTTCTATGTTTCATGGTAAGATATAATATGATTTGCGAAGTGTCATGTATTCCTTGTCCACGCTTCAAATGAATGTAAATGCGGCACTTCCTTGCAAGGAAATAGCGTTTGCAGATGTCTACGTATCGTAGCAATGGATTTCTGCTGCTTCTTAAAACGCGATATCGCATCTCACTTCTATGATTCATGGTAAGATATAATATGATTTGCGAAGTGTCATGTATTCCTCGTCTACACTTCAAATAAATGTAAATGCCACACTTCCCTGCAAGGAAATAGCGTTTGCAGACGTCTACGTATCGTAGCAATAGAGTTCTTATGATTCTTAAAACGCGATATCGGATCTTATTTCTATGTTTCATGGCAAGATATAATATGATTTGCGAAGTGTTATGTATTCCTCGTCTACACTTCAAGTGAAAGTAAATGCGACACTTCCTTGCAAGGAAATAGCATTTGCAGATGTCTAGGTATCGTAGCAATACAGTTCTAATGCTTCTTAAAACGCGATATCGCATCTCATTTCTATGTTTCATGGTAAGATATAATATGATTTGCTGAGTGTTATGTATTCCTCGTCTACACTTCAAATGAATGTAAATGCGACACTTCCTTGCAAGGAAATAGCGTTTGCAGATGTCTGCGTATCGTAGCAATAGAATTCTTATGATTCTTAAATCGCGATATTGCATCTCATTTCTATGTTTCATGGTACGATTCAAATGAATGTAAATGCGACACTTCCATGCAAGGAAATAGCGTCTGCAGATGTCTAGGTATCGTAGCAATAGTGTTCTAATGCTTCTTAAAACGCGATATCGCATCTCATTTCTATATTTCATGGTAAGATATAATATGATTTGCAAAGTGTTATGTATTCCTCTTCTACACTTCAAATGAATGTGAATGCGTCACTTCCTCGCTAGGAAATAGCGTTTGCAGATGTCTACGTATCGTAGCAATAGATTTCTAATGCTCGTTAAAACGCGATATCGCATCTCATTTCTATGTTTCATGGTAAGATATAATATGATTTGCGAAGTGTCATGTATTCCTCGCCTACACTTCAAATGAATGTAAATGCGACACTTCCTTGCTAGGAAATAGCGTCTGCAGATGTCTAGGTATCGTAGCAATAGAGTTCTAATGCTTCTTAAAACGCGATATCGCATCTCATTTCTATGTTTCATGGTAAGATATAATATTCATTGCGAAGTGTTATCCTTTCCTCGTCTACGATTCAAATGAATGTAAATCCGACACTCCCTTGCAAGGAAATAGCGTTTGCAGATGTCTACGTATCGTAGCAATAGAGTTCAAATGCTTCCTAAAACGAGATATTGCATCTCATATCTATGTTTAATGATAAGATATAATATTCATTGCGAAGTGTTATGCATGCCTCGTCTACGATACAAATGAATGTAAATGCGACACTTCCTTGCAAGGAAATAGCGTTTGCAGATGTCTACGTATCGTAGCAATGGAGTTCTTATGATTCTTAAAACGCGATATCGCATCTCATTTCTATGTTTCATGGTAAGATATAATATGATTTGCGAAGTGTTATGTATTCCTCGTCTACACTTCAAATGAATGTGAATGCCACACTTCCTCGCTAGGAAATGGCGTTTGCAGATGTCTACGTATCGTAGCAATAGATTTCTAATGCTTCTTAGAACGCGATATCGCATCTCATTTCTATGTTTCGTGGTAAGATATAATATGATTTGCGAAGTGTCATGTATTCCACGTCTACACTTCAAATGAACGTAAATGAGACACTACCTTGCTAGGAAATAGCGTCTGCAGATGACTACGTATCGTACCAATAGAGTTCTAATGCTTCTTAGAACGCGATATCGCATCTCATTTCTATGTTTCATGGTAAGATATAATATGATTTGCGAAGTGTTATGTATTCCTCGTCTACACTTCAAATGAATGTAAATGCGACACTTCCTTGCTAGGAAATAGCGTCTGCAGATGTCTAGGTATCGTAGCAATAGAGTTCTTATGATTCTTATAACGCGTTATCGCATCTCATTTCTATGTTTCATGGTAAGATATAATATGATTTGCGAAGTGTTATGTATTCCTCGTCTACACTTCAAATGAATGTAAATGCGACACTTTCTTGCAAGGAAATAGCGTTTGCTGATGTCTACGTATCATAGCAATGGAATTCTGATGCTTCTTAAAACGCGATATCGCATCTCACTTCTATGATTCATGGTAAGATATGATATGATTTGCGAAGTGTCATGTATTCCTCGTCTACACTTCAAATGAATGTAAATGCGACACTTCCCTGCATGGAAATAGCGTTTGCAGATGTCTACTCATCGTAGCAATGGATTTCTGATGCTTCTTAAAACGCGATAACGCATCTCATTTCTATGTTTCATGGTAAGATATAATATGATTTGCGAAGTGTCATGTATTCCTCGTCCACGCTTCAAATGAATGTAAATGCGACACTTTCTTGCAAGGAAATAGCGTTTGCAGATGTCTACGTATCGTAGCAATGGATTTCTGATGCTCCTTAAAACGCGATAACGCATCTCATTTCTATGTTTCATGGTAAGATATAATATGATTTGCGAAGTGTCATGTATTCCTCGTCCAGGCTTCAAATGAATGTAAATGCGACACTTCGTTGCAAGGAAATAGCGTTTGCAGATGTCTACGTATAGTAGCAATAGAGTTCTTATGATTCTTAAAACGCGATATCGGATCTCATTTCTATGTTTCATGGTAAGATATAATATTCATTGCGAAGTCTTATGCATTCCTCGTCTACGATTCAAATGAATGTAAATGCGACACTTCCTTGCAAGGAAATAGCGTTTGCAGATGTCTGCGTAACGTAGCAATAGAGTTCTTATGATTCTTAAATCGCGATATTGCATCTCATTTCTATGTTTCATGGTACGATTCAAATGAATGTAAATGCGACACTTCCTTGCAAGGCAATAGCGTCTGCAGATGTCTAGGTATCGTAGCAATAGAGTTCTAATGCTTCTTAAAACGCGATATCGCATCTCATTTCTATATTTCATGGTAAGATATAATATGATTTGCAAAGTGTTATGCATTCCTCGTCTACACTTCAAATGAATGTAAATGCGACACTTCCTTGTTAGTAAATAGCGCTTGCAGATGTCTACTTATCGAAGCAATAGATTTCAAATGCTTCTTAAAACGAGATATTGCATCTCATATCTATGTTTCATGATAAGATATGATATTCATTGCGAAGTGTTATGCATTGCTCGTCTACGATACAAATGAATGTTAATGCGACACTTCCTTGCAAGGAAATTGCGTTTGCAGATTTCTACGTTTCGTAGCAATAGAGTTCTTATGATTCTTAAAACGCGATATCGCATCTCATTTCTATGTTTCATGGTAAGATATAATATTCATTGCGAAGTGTTATGCATTCCTCGTCTACACTTCAAATGAATGTAAATGCGACACTCCCTTGCAAGGAAATAGCGTTTGCAGATGTCTACGTATCGTAGCAATAGAGTTCAAATGCTTCTTAAAACGAGATATTGCATCTCATATCTATGTTTCATGATAAGATATAATATTCATTGCGAAGTGATATGCATTCCTCGTCTACGATTCAAATGAATGTAAATGCGACACTTCCTTGCAAGGAAATAGCGTTTGCAGATGTCTGCGTATCGTAGCAATAGAGTTCTTATGATTCTTAAAACGCGATATCGCATCTCATTTCTATGTTTCATGATAAGATATAATATTCGTTGCGAAGTGTTATGCATTCCTCGTCTACGATTCAAATGAATGTAAATGCGACACTTCCTTGCAAGGAAATAGCGTTTGCAGATGTCTACGTATCGTAGCAATAGAGTTCTTATGATTCTTAAAACGCGATATCGCATCTCATTTCTATGTTTCATGGTAAGATATAATATGATTTGCGAAGTGTTATGTAGTCCTCGTCTACACTTCAAATGAATGTAAATGCGACACTTCGTTGCTAGGAAATAGCGTTTGCAGATGTCTACGTATCGAAGCAATAGAGTTCAAAAGCTTCTTAAAACGAGATATTGCATCTCATATCTATGTTTCATGATAAGATATGATATTCATTGCGAAGTGTTATGCATTGCTCGTCTACGATACAAATGAATGTTAATGCGACACTTCCTTGCAAGGAAATTGCATTTGCAGATTTCTACGTTTCGTAGCAATAGAGTTCTTATGATTCTTAAAACGCGATATCGCATCTCATTTCTATGTTTCATGGTAAGATATAATATTCATTGCGAAGTGTTATGCATTCCTTGTCTACACTTCAAATGAATGTAAATGCGACACTGCCTTGCAAGGAAATATCGTTTGCAGATGTCTACGTATCGTAGCAATAGAGTTCAAATGCTTCTTAAAACGAGATATTGCATCTCATATATATGTTTCATGATAAGATATAATATTCATTGCGAAGTGATATGCATTCCTCGTCTACGATTCAAATGAATGTAAATGCGACACTTCCTTGCAAGGAAATAGCGTTTGCAGATGTCTGCGTATCGTAGCAATAGAGTTCTTATGATTCTTAAAACGCGATATCGCATCTCATTTCTATGTTTCATGGTAAGATATAATATGATTTGCGAAGTGTTATGTAGTCCTCGCCTACACTTCAAATGAATGTAAATGCGACACTTCCTTGCTAGGAAATAGCGTTTGCAGATGTCTACGTATCGTAGGGATAGAGTTCTAATGCTTCTTAAAACGAGATATTGCATCTCATATCTATGTTTCATGATAAGATATAATATTCATTGCGAAGTGTTATGCATTCCTCGTCTACGATTCAAATGAATGTAAATGCGACACTTCCTTGCAAGATAATAGCGTTTGCAGATGTCTACGTATCGTAGCAATAGAGTTCTTATGATTCTTAAAACGCGATATCGCATCTCATTTCTATGTTTCATGGTAAGATATAATATGATTTGCGAAGTGTTATGTAGTCCTCGTCTACACTTCAAATGAATGTAAATGCGACACTTCGTTGCTAGGAAATAGCGTTTGCAGATGTCTACGTATCCAAGCAATAGAGTTCAAAAGCTTCTTAAAACAAGATATCGCATCTCATTTCTATGTTTCTTGATAAGATGTAATATTCATTGCGAAGTGTTATGTATTCCTCGCCTACACTTCAAATGAATGTAAATGCGACACTTACTTGCTAGGAAATAGCGTTTGCAGATGTCTACGTATCGAAGCAATAGAGTTCAAATGCTTCTTAAAAAAGAGATATTGCATCTCTTATCTATGTTTCATGGTAAGATATAATATGATTTGCGAAGTGTAATGTATTCCTCGTCTACACTTCAAATGAATGTAAATGCGACACTTCCCTGCATGGAAATAGCGTTTGCAGATGTCTACTCATCGTAGCAATGGATTTCTGATGCTTCTTAAAACGCGATAACGCATCTCATTTCTATGTTTCATGGTAAGATATAATATGATTTGCGAAGTGTCATGTATTCCTCGTCCACGCTTCAAATGAATGTAAATGCGACACTTTCTTGCAAGGAAATAGCGTTTGCAGATGTCTACGTATCGTAGCAATGGATTTCTGATGCTCCTTAAAACGCGATAACGCATCTCATTTCTATGTTTCATGGTAAGATATAATATGATTTGCGAAGTGTCATGTATTCCTCGTCCAGGCTTCAAATGAACGTAAATGCGACACTTCGTTGCAAGGAAATAGCGTTTGCAGATGTCTACGTATAGTAGCAATAGAGTTCTTATGATTCTTAAATCGCGATATCGGATCTCATTTCTATGTTTCATGGTAAGATATAATATGATATGCGAAGTGTTATGTATTCCTCGTCTACACTTCAAATAAATGTAAATGCGACACTTTCTTACAAGGAAATAGCGTTTGCTGATGTCTACGTATCGTAGCAATGGATTTCTGATGCTTCTTAAAACGCGATATCGCATCTCACTTCTATGATTCATGGTAAGATATAATATGATTTGCGAAGTGTCATGTATTCTTCGTCTACACTTCAAATGAATGTAAATGCGACACTTCCCTGCATGGAAATAGCGTTTGCAGATGTCTACTCATCGTAGCAATGGATTTCTGATGCTTCTTAAAACGCGATAACGCATCTCATTTCTATGTTTCATGGTAAGATATAATATGATTTGCGAAGTGTCATGTATTCCTCGTCCACGCTTCAAATGAACGTAAATGCGACACTTCCTTGCAAGGAAATAGCGTTTGCAGATGTCTACGTATCGTAGCAATAGAGTTCTTATGATTCTTAAAACGCGATATCGGAACTCATTTCTATGTTTCATGGTAAGATATAATATGATTTGCGAAGTGTTATGTATTCCTCGTCTACACTTCAAATGAATGTAAATGCGACACTTTCTTGCAGGGAAATAGCGTTTGCAGATGTCTACGTATCGTAGCAATGGATTTCTGATGCTTCTTAAAACGCGATATCGCATCTCATTTCTATGATTCATGGTAAGATATAATATGATTTGCGAAGTGTTATGTATTCCTCGTCTACACTTCAAATGAATGTAAATGCGACACTTTCTTGCAGGGAAATAGCGTTTGCAGATGTCTACGTATCGTAGCAATAGAGTTCTAATGCTTCTTAAAACGCGATATCGCATCTCATTTCTATGTTTCATGGTAAGATATAATATGATTTGCGAAGTGTCATGTATTCCTCGTCTACACTTCAAATGAATGTAAATGCGACACTCCCTTGCAAGGAAATAGCGTTTGCAGATGTCTACGTATCGTAGGGATAGAGTTCTAATGCTTCTTAAAACGAGATATTGCATCTCATATCTATGTTTCATGATAAGATATAATATTCATTGCGAAGTGTTATGCATTCCTCGTCTACGATTCAAATCAATGTAAATGCGACACTTCCTTGTAAGGAAATTGCGTTTGCAGATGTCTACGTATCGTAGCAATAGAGTTCTTATGATTCTTAAAACGCGATATCGCATCTCATTTCTATGTTTCATGGTAAGATATAATATGATTCGCGAAGTATTATGTATTCCTCGTCTACACTTCAAATGAATGTAAATGCGACACTTCCTTGCAAGGAAATAGCGATTGCAGATGTCTACGTATCGCAGCAATAGAGTTCTTATGATTCTTAAAACGCGATATCGCATCTCATTTCTATGTTTCATGGTAAGATATAATATGATTTGCGAAGTATCACGTATTCCTCGTCTACACTTCAAATGAATGTAAATGCGACACTTTCTCGCTAGGAAATAGCGTATGCAGATATCTACGTATCGTAGCAATAGAGTTCATATGATACTTAAAACGCGATATCGCATCTCATTTCTATGTTTCATGGTAAGATATAACATGATTTGCGAAGTGTTATGTATTCCTCGTCTACGATTCAAATGAATGTAAATGCGACACTTCCTTGCTAGGAAAGAGCGTTTGCAGATGTCTACCTATCGTAGCAATAGAGTTCTAATGCTTCTTAAAACGCGATATCGCATCTCATTTCTATGTTACATAGTAAGATATAACATGATTTGCGAAGTGTTATGTATTCCTCGTCTACACTTCAAATGAATGTGAATGCTATACTTCCTCGCTAGGAAATAGCGGTTGCAGATGTCTACGTATCGTAGCAATAGCTTTCTAATGCTTCTTAAAACGCGATATCGAATCTCATTTCTATGTTTCATGGTAAGATATAATATGATTTGCGAAGTGTCATGTATTTCTCGTCTACACTTCAAATGAATGTAAATGCGACACTTCCTTGCAAGGAAATAGCGTTTGCAGATGTCTACGTATCGAAGCAATAGATTTCTTATGATTCTTAAAGCGCTATATTGCATCTAATTTCTACGTTTCATGGTAAGATATAATATTCATTGCGAAGTGTTATGCATTCCTCGTCTACGCTTCAAATGAATGTGAATGCGACACTTCCTCGCTAGGAAATAGCGTTTGCAGATATCTACGTATCGTAGCAATAGAGTTCTAACGCTTCTTAAAACGCGATATCGCATCCCATTTCTATGTTACATAGTAAGATATAATATGATTCGCGACGTACTATGTATTCCTCGTCTACACTTCAAATGAATGTGAATGCGACACTTCCTCGCTAGGAAATTGCGTTTGCAGATGTCTACGTATCGTAGCAATGGAATTCTAATGCTTCTTAAAACGCGATATCGCATCTCATTTCTATGTTTCATGGTAAGATATAATATGATTTGCGAAGTGTCATGTATTCCACGTCTACACTTCAAATGAATGCAAATGCGATACTACCTTGCAAGGAAATAGCGTTTGCAGATATCTAGGTATCGTAGCAATAGAGTTCCAATGCTACTTAAAACGCGATATCGCATCTCATTTCTATGTTTCATGGTAAGATATAATATGATTTGCGAAGTGTTATGTATTCCTCGTCTACACTTCAAATGAATGTAAATGCGACACTTCCTTGCAAGGAAATAGCGATTGCAGATGTCTACGTATCGTAGCAATAGAGTTCATATGATTCCTAAAACGCGATATCGCATCTCATTTCTATGTTTCATGGTAAGATATAACATGATTTGCGAAGTGTTATGTATTCCTCGTCTACACTTCAAATGAATGTGAATGCGATACTTCCTCGCTAGGAAATAGCGTTTGCAGATGTCTACGTATCGTAGCAATAGCTTTCTAATGCTTCTTAAAACGCGATATCGAATCTCATTTCTATGTTTCATGGTAAGATATAATATGATTTGCGAAGTGTTATGTATTCCTCGTCTACACTTCAAATGAATGTAAATGCGACACTTCGTCGCTAGGAAATAGCGTTTGCAGATGTCTACGTATCGAAGCAATAGAGTTCAAATGCTTCTTAAAACGCGATATCGCAACTCATTTCTATGTTACATGGTAAGATATAATATGATTTGCGAAGTGTTATGTATTCCTCGTCTACACTTCAAATGAATGTAAATGCGACACTACCTTGCTAGGAAATAGCGTCTGCAGATGTATAGGTATCGTAGCAATAGAGTTCTAATGGCTCTTAAAACGCGATATCGCATCTCATTTCTATGTTTCATGGTAAGATATAATATGATTTGCGAAGTGTTATGTAGTCCTCGTCTACACTACAAATGAATGTAAATGCGACACTTCGTTGCTAGGAAATAGCGTTTGCAGATGTCTACGTATCGAAGCAATAGAGTTCAAATGCTTCTTAAAACGAGATATTGCATCCCTTACCTATGTCTCATGATAAGATATTATATTCTTTGCGAAGTGTTATGCATTCCTCGTCTACGATTCAAATGAATGTAAATGCGACACTACCTTGCAAGGAAATAGCGTTTGCAGATGTCTACGTATCGAAGCAATAGAGTTCAAATGCTTCTTAAAACGAGATATTGCATCTCATATATATGTTTCTTGATAAGATATAATATTCATTGCGAAGTGTTATGCATTCCTCGTCTACGTTTCAAATGAATGTAAATGCGACACTTCCTTGCAAGGAAATAGCGTTTGCAGATGTCTACGTATCGTAGCAATAGAGCTCTAATGCTTCTTAAAACGCGATATCGCATCTCATTTCTATGTTTCATGGTAAGATATAATATGATTTGCGAAGTGTTAAGTATTCCTCGTCTACACTTCAAATGAATGTAAATGCGACACTTCCTTGCTAGGAAATAGCGTCTGCAGATGTCTAGGTATCGTAGCAATAGAGTTCTAATGCTTCTTAAAACGCGATATCGCATCTCATTTCTATGTTTCATGGTAAGATATAATATGATTTGCGAAGTGTTATGTATTCCTCGTCTACACTTCAAATGAATGTAAATGCGACACTTCCTTGCTAGGAAATAGCGTCCGCAGATGTCTAGGTATCGTAGCAATAGAGTTCTAATGCTTCTTAAAACGCGATATCGCATCTCATTTCTATGTTTCATGGTAAGATATAATATGATTTGCGAAGTGTTATGTATTCCTCGTCTACACTTCAAATGAATGTAAATGCGACACTTCCTTGCTAGGAAATAGCGTCTGCAGATGTCTAGGTATCGTAGCAATAGAGTTCTAATGCTTCTTAAAACGCGATATCGCATCTCATTTCTATGTTTCATGGTAAGATATAATATGATTTGCGAAGTGTTATGTATTCCTCGTCTACACTTCAAATGAATGTAAATGCGACATTTCCTTGCTAGGAAATAGCGTCTGCAGATATCTAGGTATCGTAGCAATACAGTTCTAATGCTTCTTAAAACGCGATATCGCATCTCATTTCTATGTTTCATGGTAAGATATAATATGATTTGCGAAGTGTTATGTATTCCTCGTCTACACTTCAAATGAATGTAAATGCGACACTTCCTTGCAAGGAAATAGCGTTTGCAAATGTCTACCTATCGTAGCAATAGTGTTCTAATGCTTCCTAAAACGCGATATCGCATCTCATTTCTATGTTTCATGGTAAGATATAATATGATTTTCGAAGTGTCATGTATTCCTCGTCTACACTTCAAATGAATGTAAATGCGACACTTCCTTGCAAGGAAATAGCGTTTGCAGATGTCTAGGTATCGTAGCAATAGAGTTCTAATGCTTCTTAAAACGCGATATCGCATCTCATTTCTATGTTTCATGGTAAGATATAATATGATTTGCGAAGTGTTATGTATTCCTCGTCTACACTTCAAATGAATGTAAATGCGACACTTCCTTACAAGGAAATAGCGTTTGCAGATGTCTAGGTATCGTAGCAATAGAGTTCTAATGCTTCTTAAAACGCGATATCGCATCTCATTTCTATGTTTCATGGTAAGATATAATATGATTTGCGAAGTGTTATGTATTCCTCGTCTACACTTCAAATGAATGTAAATGCGACACTTCCTTGCTAGGAAATAGCGTCTGCAGATGTCTAGGTATCGTAGCAATGGATTTCTGATGCTTCTTAAAACGCGATATCGCATCTCATTTCTATGATTCATGGTAAGATATAATATGATTTGCGAAGTGTCATGTATTCCTCGTCCACGCTTCAAATGATTGTAAATGCGACACTTCCTTGCAAGGAAATAGCGTTTGCAGGTGTCTACGTATCGTAGTAATAGAGTTCTAATGCTTCTTAAAACGCGATATCGCACCTCATTTCTATGTTTCATGGTAAGATGTAATATGATTTGCGAAGTGTTACCTATTCCTCGTCTACACTTCAAATGAATGTAAATGCGACACTTCCTTGCTAGTAAATAGCGCTTTCAGATGTCTACTTATCGAAGCAATAGAGTTCAAATGCTTCTTAAAACGAGATATTGCATCTCGTATCTATGTTTCATGATAAGATATAATATTCATTGCGAAGTGTTATGCATTGCTCGTCTACGATACAAATGAATATTAATGCGACACTTCCTTGCAAGCAAATTGCGTTTGCAGATGTCTACGTATCGAAGCAATAGAGTTCAAATGCTTCTTAAAAAAGAGATATTGCATCTCTTATCTATGTTTCATGGTAAGATATAATATGATTTGCGAAGTGTCATCTATTCCTCGTCTACACTTCAAATTAATGTAAATGCGACACTTCCTTGCACGGATATAGCGATTGCAGATGTCTACGTATCGTAGCAATAGAGTTCATATGATTCCTAAAACGCGATATCGCATCTCATTTCTATGTTTCATGGTAAGATATAACATGATTTGCGAAGTGTTATGTATTCCTCGTCTACACTTCAAATGAATGTGAATGCGATACTTCCTCGCTAGGAAATAGCGTTTGCAGATGTCTACGTATCGTAGCAATAGCTTTCTAATGCTTCTTAAAACGCGATATCGCATCTCATTTCTATGTTTCATGGTAAGATATAATATGATTTGCGAAGTGTTATGTATTCCTCGCCTACACTTTAAATGAATGTAAATGCGACACTCCTTTGCTAGGAAATAGCGTTTGCAAATGTCTACCTATCGTAGCAATAGTGTTCTAATGCTTCTTAAAACGCGATATCGCATCTCATTTC
This sequence comes from Xylocopa sonorina, assembly GCF_050948175.1. Classification (NCBI taxonomy): domain Eukaryota; kingdom Metazoa; phylum Arthropoda; class Insecta; order Hymenoptera; family Apidae; genus Xylocopa; species Xylocopa sonorina. The sequence goes on from NW_027490322.1 coordinate 445,778, forward strand.
TATGTTTCATGGTAAGATATAATATGATTTGCGAAGTGTTATGTATTCCTCGTCTACACTTCAAATGAATGTAAATGCGACACTTCCTTGCAAGGAAATAGCGTTTGCAAATGTCTACCTATCGTAGCAATAGTGTTCTAATGCTTCCTAAAACGCGATATCGCATCTCATTTCTATGTTTCATGGTAAGATATAATATGATTTTCGAAGTGTCATGTATTCCTCGTCTACACTTCAAATGAATGTAAATGCGACACTTCCTTGCAAGGAAATAGCATTTGCAGATGTCTAGGTATCGTAGCAATAGAGTTCTAATGCTTCTTAAAACGCGATATCGCATCTCATTTCTATGTTTCATGGTAAGATATAATATGATTTGCGAAGTGTTATGTATTCCTCGTCTACACTTCAAATGAATGTAAATGCGACATTTCCTTGCTAGGAAATAGCGTCCGCAGATGTCTAGGAATCGTAGCAATAGAGTTCTAATGCTTCTTAAAACGCGATATCGCATCTCATTTCTATGTTTCATGGTAAGATATAATATGATTTGCGAAGTGTTATGTATTCCTCGTCTACACTTCAAATGAATGTAAATGCGACACTTCCTTGCTAGGAAATAGCGTCTGCAGATGTCTAGGTATCGTAGCAATAGAGTCCTAATGCTTCTTAAAACGCGATATCGCATCTCATTTCTATGTTTTATGGTAAGATATAATATGATTTGCGAAGTGTTATGTATTCCTCGTCTACACTTCAAATGAATGTAAATGCGACATTTCCTTGCTAGGAAATAGCGTCTGCAGATATCTAGGTATCGTAGCAATACAGTTCTAATGCTTCTTAAAACGCGATATCGCATCTCATTTCTATGTTTCATGGTAAGATATAATATGATTTGCGAAGTGTTATGTATTCCTCGTCTACACTTCAAATGAATGTAAATGCGACACTTCCTTGCAAGGAAATAGCGTTTGCAAATGTCTACCTATCGTAGCAATAGTGTTCTAATGCTTCCTAAAACGCGATATCGCATCTCATTTCTATGTTTCATGGTAAGATATAATATGATTTTCGAAGTGTCATGTATTCCTCGTCCACACTTCAAATGAATGTAAATGCGACACTTCCTTGCAAGGAAATAGCGTTTGCAGATGTCTAGGTATCGTAGCAATAGAGTTCTAATGCTTCTTAAAACGCGATATCGCATCTCATTTCTATGTTTCATGGTAAGATATAATATGATTTGCAAAGTGTTATGTATTCCTCGTCTACACTTCAAATGAATGTAAATGCGACACTTCCTTGCTAGGAAATAGCGTCTGCAGATGTCTAGGTATCGTAGCAATGGATTTCTGATGCTTCTTAAAACGCGATATCGCATCTCATTTCTATGATTCATGGTAAGATATAATATGATTTGCGAAGTGTCATGTATTCCTCGTCCACGCTTCAAATGATTGTAAATGCGACACTTCCTTGCAAGGAAATAGCGTTTGCAGATGTCTACGTATCGTAGTAATAGAGTTCTAATGCTTCTTAAAACGCGATATCGCACCTCATTTCTATGTTTCATGGTAAGATGTAATATGATTTGCGAAGTGTTATCTATTCCTCGTCTACACTTCAAATGAATGTAAATGCGACACTTCCTTGCTAGTAAATAGCGCTTTCAGATGTCTACTTATCGAAGCAATAGAGTTCAAATGCTTCTTAAAACGAGATATTGCATCTCGTATCTATGTTTCATGATAAGATATAATATTCATTGCGAAGTGTTATGCATTGCTCGTCTACGATACAAATGAATATTAATGCGACACTTCCTTGCAAGGAAATTGCGTTTGCAGATGTCTACGTATCGAAGCAATAGAGTTCGAATGCTTCTTAAAAAAGAGATATTGCATCTCTTATCTATGTTTCATGGTAAGATATAATATGATTTGCGAAGTGTCATGTATTCCTCGTCTACACTTCAAATTAATGTAAATGCGACACTTCCTTGCACGGATATAGCGATTGCAGATGTCTACGTATCGTAGCAATAGAGTTCATATGATTCCTAAAACGCGATATCGCCTCTCATTTCTATGTTTCATGGTAAGATATAACATGATTTGCGAAGTGTTAAGTATTCCTCGTCTACACTTCAAATGAATGTGAATGCGATACTTCCTCGCTAGGAAATAGCGTTTGCAGATGTCTACGTATCGTAGCAATAGCTTTCTAATGCTTCTTAAAATGCGATATCGAATCTCATTTCTATGTTTCATGGTAAGATATAATATGATTTGCGAAGTGTTATGTATTCCTCGTCTACACTTCAATTGAAAGTAAATGCGACACTTCCTTGCTAGGAAATAGCGTTTGCAGATGTCTACGTATCGAAGCAATAGAGTTCTAATGCTTCTTAAAACGCGATATCGCATCTCATTTCTATGTTTCATGGTAAGATATAATATGATTTGCGAAGTGTTATGTATTCCTCGCCTACACTTTAAATGAATGTAAATGCGACACTTCTTTGCTAGGAAATAGCGTTTGCAAATGTCTACCTATCGTAGCAATAGTGTTCTAACGCTTCTTAAAACGCGATATCGCATCTCATTTCTATGTTACATAGTAAGATATAATATGATTCGCGACGTATTATGTATTCCTCGTCTACACTTCAAGTGAATGTGAATGCGACACTTCCTCGCTAGGAAATTGCGTTTGCAGATGTCTACGTATCGTAGCAATGGAATTCTAATGCTTCTTAAAACGCGATATCGCATCTCATTTCTATGTTTCATGGTAAGATATAATATGATTTGCGAAGTGTCATGTATTCCACGTCTACACTTCAAATGAATGCAAATGCGATACTACCTTGCAAGGAAATAGCGTTTGCAGATATCTAGGTATCGTAGCAATAGAGTTCTAATGCTACTTAAAACGCGATATCGCATCTCATTTCTATGTTTCATGGTAAGATATAATTTGATTTGCGAAGTGTTATGTATTCCTCGTCTACACTTCAAATGAATGTAAATGCGACACTTCCTTGCAAGGAAATAGCGATTGCAGATGTCTACGTATCGTAGCAATAGAGTTCATATGATTCCTAAAACGCGATATCGCATCTCATTTCTATGTTTCATGGTAAGATATAACATGATTTGCGAAGTGTTATGTATTCCTCGTCTACACTTCAAATGAATGTGAATGCGCTACTTCCTCGCTAGGAAATAGCGTTTGCAGATGTCTACGTATCGAAGCAATAGAGTTCAAATGCTTCTTAAAACGCGATATCGCATCTCAATTCTATGTTACATGGTAAGATATAATATGATTTGCGAAGTGTTATGTATTCCTCGTCTACACTTCAAATGAATGTAAATGCGACACTTCGTTGCTAGGAAATAGCGTTTGCAGATGTCTACGTATCGTAGCAATAGAGCTCTAATGCTTCTTAAAACGCGATATCGCATCTCATTTCTATGTTTCATGGTAAGATATAATATGATTTGCGAAGTGTTATGTATTCCTCGTCTACACTTCAAATGAATGTAAATGCGACACTTCCTTGCTAGGAAATAGCGTCTGCAGATGTCTAGGTATCGTAGCAAAAGAGTTCTAATGCTTCTTAAAACGCGATATCGCATCTCATTTCTATGTTTCATGGTAAGATGTAATATGATTTGCGAAGTGTTATGTATTCCTCGTCTACACTTCAAATGAATGTAAATGCGACACTTCCTTGCTAGGAAATAGCGTCCGCAGATGTCTAGGTATCGTAGCAATAGAGTTCTAATGCTTCTTAAAACGCGATATCGCATCTCATTTCTATGTTTCATGGTAAGATATAATATGATTTGCGAAGTGTTATGTATTCCTCGTCTACACTTCAAATCAATGTAAATGCGACACTTCCTTGCTAGGAAATAGCGTCTGCAGATGTCTAGGTATCGTAGCAATAGAGTTCTAATGCTTCTTAAAACGCGATATCGCATCTCATTTCTATGTTTCATGGTAAGATGTAATATGATTTGCGAAGTGTTATGTATTCCTCGTCTACACTTCAAATGAATGTAAATGCGACACTTCCTTGCTAGGAAATAGCGTCCGCAGATGTCTAGGTATCGTAGCAATAGAGTTCTAATGCTTCTTAAAACGCGATATCGCATCTCATTTCTATGTTTCATGGTAAGATATAATATGATTTGCGAAGTGTTATGTATTCCTCGTCTACACTTCAAATGAATGTAAATGCGACACTTCCTTGCTAGGAAATAGCGTCTGCAGATGTCTAGGTATCGTAGCAATAGAGTTCTAATGCATCTTAAAACGCGATATCGCATCTCATTTCTATGTTTCATGGTAAGATATAATATGATTTGCGAAGTGTTATGTATTCCTCGTCTACACATCAAATGAATGTAAATGCGACATTTCCTTGCTAGGAAATAGCGTCTGCAGATATCTAGGTATCGTAGCAATACAGTTCTAATGCTTCTTAAAACGCGATATCGCATCTCATTTCTATGTTTCATGGTAAGATATAATATGATTTGCGAAGTGTTATGTATTCCTCGTCTACACTTCAAATGAATGTAAATGCGACACTTCCTTGCAAGGAAATAGCGTTTGCAAATGTCTACCTATCGTAGCAATAGTGTTCTAATGCTTCCTAAAACGCGATATCGCATCTCATTTCTATGTTTCATGGCAAGATATAATATGATTTTCGAAGTGTCATGTATTCCTCGTCTACACTTCAAATGAATGTAAATGCGACACTTCCTTGCAAGGAAATAGCGTTTGCAGATGTCTAGGTATCGTAGCAATAGAGTTCTAATGCTTCTTAAAACGCGATATCGCATCTCATTTCTATGTTTCATGGTAAGATATAATATGATTTGCGAAGTGTTATGTATTCCTCGTCTACACTTCAAATGAATGTAAATGCGGCACTTCCTTGCTAGGAAATAGCGTCTGCAGATGTCTAGGTATCGTAGCAATAGAGTTCTAATGCTTCTTAAAACGCGATATCGCATCTCATTTCTATGTTTCATGGTAAGATGTAATATGATTTGCGAAGTGTTATGTATTCCTCGTCTACACTTCAAATGAATGTAAATGCGACACTTCCTTGCTAGGAAATAGCGTCCGCAGATGTCTAGGTATCGCAGCAATAGTGTTCTAATGCTTCTTAAAACGCGATATCGCATCTCATTTCTATGTTTCATGGTAAGATATAATATGATTTGCGAAGTGTTATGTATTCCTCGTCTACACTTCAAATCAATGTAAATGCGACACTTCCTTGCTAGCAAATAGCGTCTGCAGATGTCTAGGTATCGTAGCAATAGAGTTCTAATGCTTCTTAAAACGCGATATCGCATCTCATTTCTATGTTTCATGGTAAGATGTAATATGATTTGCGAAGTGTTATGTATTCCTCGTCTACACTTCAAATGAATGTAAATGCGACACTTCCTTGCTAGGAAATAGCGTCTGCAGATGTCTAGGTATCGTAGCAATAGAGTTCTAATGCATCTTAAAACGCGATATCGCATCTCATTTCTATGTTTCATGGTAAGATATAATATGATTTGCGAAGTGTTATGTATTCCTCGTCTACACTTCAAATGAATGTAAATGCGACATTTCCTTGCTAGGAAATAGCGTCTGCAGATATCTAGGTATCGTAGCAATACAGTTCTAATGCTTCTTAAAACGCGATATCGCATCTCATTTCTATGTTTCATGGTAAGATATAATATGATTTGCGAAGTGTTATGTATTCCTCGTCTACACTTCAAATGAATGTAAATGCGACACTTCCTTGCAAGGAAATAGCGTTTGCAAATGTCTACATATCGTAGCAATGGTGTTCTAATGCTTCTTAAAACGCGATATCGCATCTCATTTCTATGTTTCATGGTAAGATATAATATGGTTGGCGAAGTGTTATGTATTCCTCGTCTACACTTCAAATGAATGTAAATGCGACACTTCCTTGCTAGGAAATAGCGTTTGCAGATGTCTACGTATCGAAGCAATAGAGTTCAAATGCTTCTTAAAAAGAGATATTACATCTCTTATCTATGTTTCATGATAAGATATAATATTCTTTGCGAAGTGTTTTGCATTCCTCGTCTGCACTTCAAATGAATGTAAATGCGACACTTCCTTGCAAGGATATAGCGTATGCAGATGTCTACGTATCGTAGCAATATAGTTCTTATGATTCTTAAATCGCGATATCGCATCTCATTTCTATGTTTCATGGCAAGATATTATATGATTTGCGAAGTGTCATGTATTCCTCGTCTACACTTCAAATGAATGTAAATGCGACACTTCCTTGCTAGGAAATAGCGTCTGCAGATGTCTGGGTATCGTAGCAATAGAGTTCTAATGCTTCTTAAATCGCGATATCGCATCTCATTTCTATGTTTCATGGTAAGATATAATATGATTTGCCAAGTGTTATGTATTCCTCGTCTACACTTCAAATGAATGTAAATGCGACACTTCCTTGCTAGGAAATAGCGTTTGCAGATGTCTAGGTATCGTAGCAATAGAGTTCTTATGATTCTTAGAACGCGTTATCGCATCTCATTTCTATGTTTCATGGTAAGATATAATATGATTTGCGAAGTGTTATGTATTCCTCGTCTACACTTCAAATGAATGTAAATGCGACACTTTCTTGCAAGGAAATCGCGTTTGCTGATGTCTACGTATCGTAGCATTGGATTTCTGATGCTTCTTAAAACGCGATATCGCATCTCACTTCTATGATTCATGGTAAGATATAATATGATTTGCGAAGTGTCATGTATTCCTCGTCTACACTTCAAATGAATGTAAATGCGACACTTCCTTGCTAGGAAATAGCGTTTCAAGATGTCTAGGTATCGTAGCAATAGTGTTCTTATGATCCTTAAAACGCGTTATAGCATCTCATTTCTATGTTTCATGGTAAGATATAATATGATTTGCGAAGTGTTATGTATTCCTCGTCTACACTTCAAATGAATGTAAATGCGACACTTCGTCGCTAGGAAATAGCGTTTGCAGATGTCTACGTATCGAAGCAATAGAGTTCAAATGCTTCTTAAAACGCGATATCGCATCTCATTTCTACGTTACATGGTAAGATATAATATGATTTGCGAAGTGTTATGTATTCCTCGTCTACACTTCAAATGAATGTAAATGCGACACTACCTTGCTAGGAAATAGCGTCTGCAGATGTATAGGTATCGTAGCAATAGAGTTCTAATGGCTCTTAAAACGCGATATCGCATCTCATTTCTATGTTTCATGGTAAGATATAATATGATTTGCGAAGTGTTATGTAGTCCTCGTCTACACTACAAATGAATGTAAATGCGACACTTCGTTGCTAGGAAATAGCGTTTGCAGATGTCTACGTATCGTAGTAATAGAGTTCTAATGCTTCTTAAAACGCGATATCGCACCTCATTTCTATGTTTCATGGTAAGATGTAATATGATTTGCGAAGTGTTATCTATTCCTCGTCTACACTTCAAATGAATGTAAATGCGACACTTCCTTGCTAGTAAATAGCGCTTTCAGATGTCTACTTATCGAAGCAATAGAGTTCAAATGCTTCTTAAAACGCGATATCGCATCTCATTTCTATGTTTCATGGTAAGATATAATATGATTTGCGAAGTGTTATGTATTCCTCGCCTACACTTTAAATGAATGTAAATGCGACACTTCTTTGCTAGGAAATAGCGTTTGCAAATGTCTACCTATCGTAGCAATAGTGTTCTAACGCTTCTTAAAACGCGATATCGCATCTCATTTCTATGTTACATAGTAAGATATAATATGATTCGCGACGTATTATGTATTCCTCGTCTACACTTCAAGTGAATGTGAATGCGACACTTCCTCGCTAGGAAATTGCGTTTGCAGATGTCTACGTATCGTAGCAATGGAATTCTAATGCTTCTTAAAACGCGATATCGCATCTCATTTCTATGTTTCATGGTAAGATATAATATGTTTTGCGAAGTGTCATGTATTCCACGTCTACACTTCAAATGAATGCAAATGCGATACTACCTTGCAAGGAAATAGCGTTTGCAGATATCTAGGTATCGTAGCAATAGAGTTCTAATGCTACTTAAAACGCGATATCGCATCTCATTTCTATGTTTCATGGTAAGATATAATATGATTTGCGAAGTGTTATGTATTCCTCGTCTACACTTCAAATGAATGTAAATGCGACACTTCCTTGCAAGGAAATAGCGATTGCAGATGTCTACGTATCGTAGCAATAGAGTTCATATGATTCCTAAAACGCGATATCGCATCTCATTTCTATGTTTCATGGTAAGATATAACATGATTTGCGAAGTGTTATGTATTCCTCGTCTACACTTCAAATGAATGTGAATGCGCTACTTCCTCGCTAGGAAATAGCGTTTGCAGATGTCTACGTATCGTAGCAATAGCTTTCTAATGCTTCTTAAAACGCGATATCGAATCTCATTTCTATGTTTCATGGTAAGATATAATATGATTTGCGAAGTGTTATGTATTCCTCGTCTACACTTCAAATGAATGTAAATGCGACACTTCCTCGCTAGGAAATAGCGTTTGCAGATGTCTACGTATCGAAGCAATAGAGTTCAAATGCTTCTTAAAACGCGATATCGCATCTCATTTCTATGTTACATGGTAAGATATAATATGATTTGCGAAGTGTTATGTATTCCTCGTCTACACTTCAAATGAATGTAAATGCGACACTACCTTGCTAGGAAATAGCGTCTGCAGATGTATAGGTATCGTAGCAATAGAGTTCTAATGGCTCTTAAAACGCGATATCGCATATCATTTCTATGTTTCATGGTAAGATATAATATGATTTGCGAAGTGTTATGTAGTCCTCGTCTACACTACAAATGAATGTAAATGCGACACTTCGTTGCTAGGAAATAGCGTTTGCAGATGTCTACGTATCGAAGCAATAGAGTTCAAATGCTTCTTAAAACGAGATATTGCATCTCTTACCTATGTCTCATGATAAGATATTATATTCTTTGCGATGTGTTATGCATTCCTCGTCTACGATTCAAATGAATGTAAATGCGACACTACCTTGCAAGGAAATAGCGTTTGCAGATGTCTACGTATCGAAGCAATAGAGTTCAAATGCTCCTTAAAACGAGATATTGCATCTCATATCTATGTTTCTTGATAAGATATAATATTCATTGCGAAGTGTTAGGCATTCCTCGTCAACGTTTCAAATGAATGTAAATGCGACACTTCCTTGCAAGGAAATAGCGTTTGCAGATGTCTACGTATCGTAGCAATAGAGCTCTAATGCTTCTTAAAACGCGATATCGCATCTCATTTCTATGTTTCATGGTAAGATATAATATGATTTGCGAAGTGTTATGTATTCCTCGTCTACACTTCAAATGAATGTAAATGCGACACTTCCTTGCTAGGAAATAGCGTCTGCAGATGTCTAGGTATCGTAGCAATAGAGTTCTAATGCTTCTTAAAACGCGATATCGCATCTCATTTCTATGTTTCATGGTAAGATGTAATATGATTTGCGAAGTGTTATGTATTCCTCGTCTACGCTTCAAATGAATGTAAATGCGACACTTCCTTGCTAGGAAATAGCGTCCGCAGATGTCTAGGTATCGTAGCAATAGAGTTCTAATGCTTCTTAAAACGCGATATCGCATCTCATTTCTATGTTTCATGGAAAGATATAATATGATTTGCGAAGTGTTATGTATTCCTCGTCTACACTTCAAATCAATGTAAATGCGACACTTCCTTGCTAGGAAATAGCGTCTGCAGATGTCTAGGTATCGTAGCAATAGAGTTCTAATGCTTCTTAAAACGCGATATCGCATCTCATTTCTATGTTTCATGGTAAGATATAATATGATTTGCGAAGTGTTATGTATTCCTCGTCTACACTTCAAATGAATGTAAATGCGACACTTCCTTGCTAGGAAATAGCGTCTGCAGATGTCTAGGTATCGTAGCAATAGAGTTCTAATGCATCTTAAAACGCGATATCGCATCTCATTTCTATGTTTCATGGTAAGATATAATATGATTTGCGAAGTGTTATGTATTCCTCGTCTACACTTCAAATGAATGTAAATGCGACACTTCCTTGCTAGGAAATAGCGTCTGCAGATATCTAGGTATCGTAGCAATACAGTTCTAATGCTTCTTAAAACGCGATATCGCATCTCATTTCTATGTTTCATGGTAAGATATAATATGATTTGCGAAGTGTTATGTATTCCTCGTCTACACTTCAAATGAATGTAAATGCGACACTTTCTTGCAAGGAAATAGCGTTTGCAGATGTCTACGTATCGTAGCAATGGATTTCTGATGCTTCTTAAAACGCGATATCGCATCTCATTTCTATGATTCATGGTAAGATATAATATGATTTGCGAAGTGTTATGTATTCCTCGTCTACACTTCAAATGAATGTAAATGCGACACTTCCTTGCTAGGAAATAGCGTTTCCAGATGTCTAGGTATCGTAGCAATAGTGTTCTTATGATCCTTAAAACGCGTTATAGCATCTCATTTCTATGTTTCATGGTAAGATATAATATGATTTGCGAAGTGTTATGTATTCCTCGTCTACACTTCAAATGAATGTAAATGCGACACTTTCTTGCAAGGAAATAGCGTTTGCTGATGTCTACGTATCGTAGCAATGGATTTCTGATGCTTCTTAAAACGCGATATCGCATCTCACTTCTATGATTCATGGTAAGATATAATATGATTTGCGAAGTGTCATGTATTCCTCGTCTACACTTCAAATGAATGTAAATGCGACACTTCCCTGCATGGAAATAGCGTTTGCAGATGTCTACTCATCGTAGCAATGGATTTCTGATGCTTCTTAAAACGCTATAACGCATCTCATTTCTATGTTTCATGGTAAGATATAATATGATTTGCGAAGTGTCATGTATTCCCCGTCCACGCTTCAAATGAATGTAAATGCGACACTTCCTTGCAAGGAAATAGCGTTTGCAGATGTCTACGTATCGTAGCAATAGAGTTCTTGTGATTCTTAAAACGCGATATCGGAACTCATTTCTATGTTTCATGGTAAGATATAGTATGATTTGCGAAGTGTTATGTAGTCCTCGTTTACACTTCAAATGAATGTAAATGCGACACTTCGTTGCTAGGAAATAGCGTTTGCAGATGTCTACGTATCGAAGCAATAGAGTTCAAATGCTTCTTAAAACGAGATATTGCATCTCTTACCTATGTCTCATGATAAGATATTATATTCTTTGCGAAGTGTTATGCATTCCTCGTCTACGATTCAAATGAATGTAAATGCGACACTACCTTGCAAGGAAATAGCGTTTGCAGATGTCTACGTATCGAAGCAATAGAGTTCAAATGATTCTTAAAACGAGATATTGCACCTCATATCTATGTTTCTTGATAAGATATAATATTCATTGCGAAGTGTTATGCATTCCTCGTCTACGTTTCAAATGAATGTAAATGCGACACTTCCTTGCAAGGAAATAGCGTTTGCAGATGTCTACGTATCGTAGCAATAGAGCTCTAATGCTTCTTAAAAGGCGATATCGCATCTCATTTCTATGTTTCATGGTAAGATATAATATGATTTGCGAAGTGTTATGTATTCCTCGTCTACACTTCAAGTGAATGTAAATGCGACACTTCCTTGCAAGGAAATAGCGTTTGCAAATGTCTACATATCGTAGCAATGGTGTTCTAATGCTTCTTAAAACGCGATATCGCATCTCATTTCTATGTTTCATGGTAAGATATAATATGATTGGCGAAGTGTTATGTATTCCTCGTCTACACTTCAAATGAATGTAAATGCGACACTTCCTTGCTAGGAAATAGCGTTTGCAGATGTCTACGTATCGAAGCAATAGAGTTCAAATGCTTCTTAAAAAGAGATATTGCATCTCTTATCTATGTTTCATGATAAGATATAATATTCTTTGCGAAGTGTTTTGCATTCCTCTTCTACGGTTCAAATGAATGTGAATGCGACACTTCCTTGCAGGGAAATAGCGTTTGCAGATGTCTACGTATCGTAGCAATAGAGTCCTTATGATTCTTAGAACGCGATATCGCATCTCATTCCCATGTTTCATGGTAAGATATAATATGATTTGCGAAGTGTTATGTATTCCTCGTCTGCACTTCAAATGAATGTAAATGCGACAGTTCCTTGCAAGGATATAGCGTATGCAGATGTCTACGTATCGTAGCAATATAGTTCTTATGATTCTTAAATCGCGATATCGCATCTCATTTCTATGTTTCATGGCAAGATATTATATGATTTGCGAAGTGTCATGTATTCCTCGTCTACACTTCAAATGAATGTAAATGCGACACTTCCTTGCTAGGAAATAGCGTCTGCAGATGTCTAGGTATCGTAGCAATAGAGTTCTAATGCTTCTTAAAACGCGATATCGCATCTCATTTCTATGTTTCATGGTAAGATATAATATGATTTGCGAAGTGTTATGTATTCCTCGTCTACACTTCAAATGAATGTAAATGCGACACTTCCTTACTAGAAAATAGCGTCTGCAGATGTCTGGGTATCGTAGCAATAGAGTTCTAATGCTTCTTAAAACGCGATATCGCATCTCATTTCTATGTTTCATGGTAAGATATAATATGATTTGCGAAGTGTTATGTATTCCTCGTCTACACTTCAAATGAATGTAAATGCGACACTTCCTTGCTAGGAAATAGCGTTTGCAGATGTCTAGGTATCGTAGCAATAGAGTTCTTATGATTCTTAAAACGCGTTATCGCATCTCATTTCTATGTTTCATGGTAAGATATAATATGATTTGCGAAGTGTTATGTATTCCTCGTCTACACTTCAAATGAATGTAAATGCGACACTTTCTTGCAAGGAAATAGCGTTTGCTGATGTCTACGTATCGTAGCATTGGATTTGTGATGCTTCTTAAAACGCGATATCGCATCTCACTTCTATGATTCATGGTAAGATATAATATGATTTGCGAAGTGTCATGTATTCCTCGTCTACACTTCAAATGAATGTAAATGCGACACTTCCCTGCATGGAAATAGCGTTTGCAGATGTCTACGTATCGTAGCAATGGATTTCTGATGCTTCTTAAAACGCGATATCGCATCTCATTTCTATGATTCATGGTAAGATATAATATGATTTGCGAAGTGTCATGTATTCCTCGTCCACGCTTCAAATGAATGTAAATGCGGCACTTCCTTGCAAGGAAATAGCGTTTGCAGATGTCTACGTATCGTAGCAATGGATTTCTGCTGCTTCTTAAAACGCGATATCGCATTTCACTTCTATGATTCATGGTAAGATATAATATGATTTGCGAAGTGTCATGTATTCCTCGTCTACACTTCAAATAAATGTAAATGCGACACTTCCCTGCAAGGAAATAGCGTTTGCAGATGTCTACGTATCGTAGCAATAGAGTTCTTATGATTCTTAAAACGCGATATCGGATCTTATTTCTATGTTTCATGGTATGATATAATATGATTTGCGAAGTGGTGTGTATTCCTCGTCTAGACTTCAAATGAAAGTAAATGCGACACTTCCTTGCAAGGAAATAGCGTTTGCAGATGTCTAGGTATCGTAGCAATACAGTTCTAATGCTTCTTAAAACGCGATATCGCATCTCATTTCTATTTTTCATGGTAAGATGTAATATGATTTGCGAAGTGTTATGTATTCCTCGTCTACACTTCAAATGAATGTAAATGCGACACTTCCTTGCTAGGAAATAGCGTCCGCAGATGTCTAGGTATCGTAGCAATAGAGTTCTAATGCTTCTTAAAACGCGATATCGCATCTCATTTCTATGTTTCATGGTAAGATATAATATGATTTGCGAAGTGTTATGTATTCCTCGTCTACACTTCAAATGAATGTAAATGCGACACTTCCTTGCTAGGAAATAGCGTCTGCAGATGTCTAGGTATCGTAGCAATAGAGTTCTAATGCTTCTTAAAACGCGATATCGCATCTCATTTCTATGTTTCATGGTAAGATGTAATATGATTTGCGAAGTGTTATGTATTCCTCGTCTACACTTCAAATGAATGTAACTGCGACACTTCCTTGCTAGGAAATAGCGTCTGCAGATGTCTAGGTATCGTAGCAATAGAGTTCTAATGCTTCTTAAAACGCGATATCGCATCTCATTTCTATGTTTCATGGTAAGATGTAATATGATTTGCGAAGTGTTATGTATTCCTCGTCTACACTTCAAATGAATGTAACTGCGACACTTCCTTGCTAGGAAATAGCGTCTGCAGATGTCTAGGTTTCGTAGCAATAGAGTTCTAATGCTTCTTAAAACGCGATATCGCATCTCATTTCTATGTTTCATGGTAAGATATAATATGATTTGCAAAGTGTTATGTATTCCTCGTCTACACTTCAAATGAATGCAAATGCGACACTTCTTTGCAAGGAAATAGCGTTTGCAGATGTCTACGTATCGTAGCAATAGAGTTCTTATGATTCTTAAAACGGGATATCGCATCACATTTCTATGTTTCATGGTAAGACATAATATGATTTGCGGAGTGTTATGTATTCCTCGTCTACACTTCAGATGAATGTAAATGCGACACTTCCTTGCTAGGAAATAGCGTTTGCAGATGTCTACGTATCGAAGCAATAGAGTTCAAATGCTTCTTAAAAAAGAGATATTGCATCTCTTATCTATGTTTCATGGTAAGATATAATATGATTTGCGAAGTGTTATGTATTCCTCGTCTACACTTCAAATGAATGTAAATGCTACACTTCCTTGCAAGGAAATAGCGATTGCAGATGTCTACGTATCGTAGCAATAGAGTTCATATGATTCCTAAAACGCGATATCGCATCTCATTTCTATGTTTCATGGTAAGATATAACATGATTTGCGAAGTGTTATGTATTCCTCGTCTACACTTCAAATGAATGTGAATGCGATACTTCCTCGCTAGGAAATGGCGTTTGCAGATGTCTACGTATCGTAGAAATAGCTTTCTAATGCTTCTTAAAACGCGATATCGAATCTCATTTCTATGTTTCATGGTAAGATATAATATGATTTTCGAAGTGTTATGTATTCCTCGTCTACACTTCAAATGAATGTAAATGCGACACTTCCTCGCTAGGAAATTGCGTTTGCAGATGTCTACGTATCGAAGCAATAGAGTTCAAATGCTTCTTAAAACGCGATATCGCATCTCATTTCTATGTTTCATGGTAAGATATAATATGATTTGCGAAGTGTTATGTATTCCTCGTCTACACTTCAAATGAATGTAAATGCGACACTTCCTCGCTAGGATATAGCGTTTGCAGATGTCTACGTATCGAAGCAATAGAGTTCAAATGCTTCTTAAAACGAGATATTGCATCTCATATCTATGTTTCATGATAAGATATAATATTCATTGCGAAGTGTTATGCATTGCTCGTCTACGATACAAATGAATGTTAATGCGACACTTCCTTGCAGGGAAATTGCGTTTGCAGATTTCTACGTATCGTAGCAATAGAGTTCTTATGATTCTTAAAACGCGATATCGCATCTCATTTCTATGTTTCATGGTAAGATATAATATGATTTGCGAAGTGTTATGTATTCCTCGTCTACACTTCAAATGAATGTGAATGCGACACTTGCTCGCTAGGAAATGGCGTTTGCAGATGTCTACGTATCGTAGCAATAGATTTCTAATGCTTCTTAAATAGCGATATCGCATCTCATTTCTATGTTTCATGGTAAGATATAATATGATTTGCGAAGTGTTATGTAGTCCTCGCCTACACTTCAAATGAATGTAAATGCGACACTTCCTTGCTAGGAAAGAGCGTTTGCAGATGTCTACGTATCGAAGCAATAGAATTCAAATGCTTCTTAAAACAAGATATCGCATCTCATTTATATGTTTCATGATAAGATGTAATATTCATTGCGAAGTGTTATGTATTCCTCGCCTACACTTCAAATGAATGTAAATGCGACACTTCCTTGCTAGGAAATAGCGTTTGCAGATGTCTACGTATCGAAGCAATAGAGTTCAAATGCTTCTTAAAAAAGAGATATTGCATCTCTTATCTATGTTTCATGGTAAGATATAATATGATTTGCGAAGTGTCATGTATTCCTCGTCTACACTTCAAATGAATGTGAATGCGACACTTCCCCGCTAGGAAATAGCGTTTGCAGATGTCTACGTATCGTAGCAATAGAATTCTAATGCTTCTTAAAACGCGATATCGCATCTCATTTCTATGTTTCATGATAAGATATAATATTCATTGCGAAGTGTTATGCTTTTCCTCGTCTACGGTTCAAATGAATGTAAATGCGACACTTCCTTGCAAGGAAATAGCGTTTGCAAATGTCTACCTATCGTAGCAATAGTGTTCTAATTCTTCTTAAAACGCGATATCGCATCTCATTTCTATGTTTCATGGTAAGGTATAATATGATTTGCGAAGTGTTATGTATTCCTCGTCTACACTTCAAATGAATGTAAATGCGACACTTCCTTGCAAGAAAATAGCGTTTGCAGATGTCTACGTATCGTAGCAATGGATTTCTGATGCTTCTTAAAACGCGATATCGCATCTCATTTCTATGTTTTATGGTAAGATATAATATGATTTGCGAAGTGTTATGTATTCCTCGTCTACACTTCAAATGAATGTAAATGCGACACTTCCTTGCAAGGAAATAGCGTTTGCAGATGTCTACGTATCGAAGCAATAGAGTTCAAATGCTTCTTAAAACGAGATATTGTATCTCATATCTATGTTTCATGATAAGATATAATATTCATTGCGAAGTGTCATGCATTCCTCGTCTACGATTCAAATGAATGTAAATGCGACACTTCCTTGCAAGGAAATAGCGTTTGCAGATGTCTACGTATCGTAGCAATAGAGTTCTAATGCTTCTTAAAACGCGATATCGCATCTCATTTCTATGTTTCATGGTAAGATATAATATGATTTGCGAAGTGTTATCTATTCCTCGTCAACACTTCAAATGAATGTAAATGCGACACTTCCTTGCAAGGAAATGGCGATTGCAGATGTCTACGTATCGTAGCAATAGAGTTCAAATGCTTCTTAAAACGAGATATTGCATCTCATATCTATGTTTCATGATAAGATATAATATTCATTGCGAAGTGTTATGCATTCCTCGACTACGTTTCAAATGAATGTAAATGCGACACTTCCTTGCTAGGAAATAGCGTCTGCAGATGTCTAGGTATCGTAGCAATAGAGTTCTAATGCTACTTAAAACGCGATATCGCATCTCATTTCTATGCTTCATGGTAAGATATAATATTCATTGCGAAGTGTTATGCATTCCTCGTCTACGATCCAAATGAATGTCAATGCGACACTTCCTTGCAAGGAAATAGCGTTTGCAGATGTCTACGTATCGTAGCAATAGAGTTCAAATGCTTCTTAAAACGAGATATAGCATCTCATTTCTATGTTTCTTGATAAGATATAATATTCATTGCGAAGTGTTATGCATTCCTCGCCTACGATTCAAATGAATGTAAATGCGACACTTCCTTGCAAGGAAATAGCGTTTGCAGATATCTACGTATCGTAGCAATAGAGTTCTTATGATTCTTAGAACGCGATATCGCATCTCATTCCCATGTTTCATGGTAAGATATAATATGATTTGCGAAGTGTTATGTATTCCTCGTCTGCACTTCAAATGAATGTAAATGCGACACTTCCTTGCAAGGAAATAGCGTATGCAGATGTCTACGTATCGTAGCAATAGAGTTCTTATAATTCTTAAATCGCGATATCGCATCTCATTTCTATGTTTCATGGTAAGATATAATATGATTGGCGAAGTGTTATGTATTCCTCGTCTACACTTCAAATGAATGTAAATGCGACACTTCCTTGCTAGGAAATAGCGTCTGCAGATGTCTAGGTATCGTAGCAATAGAGTTCTAATGCTACTTAAAACGCGATATCGCATCTCATTTCTATGCTTCATGGTAAGATATAATATTCATTGCGAAGTGTTATGCATTCCTCGTCTACGATCCAAATGAATGTCAATGCGACACTTCCTTGCAAGGAAATAGCGTTTGCAGATGTCTACGTATCGTAGCAATAGAGTTCAAATGCTTCTTAAAACGAGATATAGCATCTCATTTCTATGTTTCTTGATAAGATATAATATTCATTGCGAAGTGTTATGCATTCCTCGCCTACGATTCAAATGAATGTAAATGCGACACTTCCTTGCAAGGAAATAGCGTTTGCAGATATCTGCGTATCGTAGCAATAGAGTTCTTATGATTCTTAGAACGCGATATCGCATCTCATTCCCATGTTTCATGGTAAGATATAATATGATTTGCGAAGTGTTATGTATTCCTCGTCTGCACTTCAAATGAATGTAAATGCGACACTTCCTTGCAAGGAAATAGCGTATGCAGATGTCTACGTATCGTAGCAATAGAGTTCTTATAATACTTAAATCGCGATATCGCATCTCATTTCTATGTTTCATGGTAAGATATAATATGATTGGCGAAGTGTTATGTATTCCTCGTCTACACTTCAAATGAATGTAAATGCGACACTTCCTTGCTAGGAAATAGCGTTTGCAGATGTCTACGTATCGAAGCAATAGAGTTCAAATGCTTCTTAAAAAGAGATATTGCATCTCTTATCTATGTTTCATGATAAGATATAATATTCTTTGCGAAGTGTTATGCATTCCTCGTCTACGGTTCAAATGAATGTAAATGCGACACTTCCTTGCAGGGAAATAGCGTTTGCAGATGTCTACGTATCGTAGCAATAGAGTTCTTATGATTCTTAGAACGCGATATCGCATCTCATTCCCATGTTTCATGGTAAGATATAATATGATTTGCGAAGTGTTATGTATTCCTCGTCTGCACTTCAAATGAATGTAAATGCGACACTTCCTTGTAAGGAAATTGCGTTTGCAGATGTCTACGTATCGTAGCAATAGAGTTCTTATGATTCTTAAAACGCGATATCGCATCTCATTTCTATTTTTCATGGTAAGATATAATATGATTCGCGACGTATTATGTATTCCTCGTCTACTCTTCAAATGAATGTGAATGCGACACTTCCTCGCTAGGAAATAGCGTTTGCAGATGTCTACGTATCGTAGCAATAGCTTTCTATTGCTTCTTAAAACGCGATATCGAATCTCATTTCTATGTTTCATGGTAAGATATAATATGATTTGCGAAGTGTCATGTATTTCTCGTCTACACTTCAAATGAATGTAAATGCGACACTTCCTTGCAAGGAAATAGCGTTTGCAGATGTCTACGTATCGAAGCAATAGAGTTCTTATGATTCTTAAAACGCTATATTGCATCTCATTTCTACGTTTCATGGTAAGATATAATATTCATTGCGAAGTGTTATGCATTCCTCGTCTACGCTTCAAATGAATGTGAATGCGACACTTCCTCGCTAGGAAATAGCGTTTGCAGATATCTACGTATCGTAGCAATAGAGTTCTAATGCTTCTTAAAATGCGATATCGCATCTCATTTCTATGTTTCATGGTAAGATATAATATGATTTGCGAAGTGTTATGTATTCCTCGTCTACACTTCAAATGAATGTAAATGCGACACTTCCTTGCAAGGAAATAGCGTTTGCAAATGTCTACATATCGTAGCAATGGTGTTCTAATGCTTCTTAAAACGCGATATCGCATCTCATTTCTATGTTTCATGGTAAGATATAATATGATTGGCGAAGTGTTATGTATTCCTCGTCTACACTTCAAATGAATGTAAATGCGACACTTCCTTGCTAGGAAATAGCGTTTGCAGATGTCTACATATCGAAGCAATAGAGTTCAAATGCTTCTTAAAAAGAGATATTGCATCTCTTATCTATGTTTCATGAAAAGATATAATATTCTTTGCGAAGTGTTATGCATTCCTCGTCTACGGTTCAAATGAATGTAAATGCGACACTTCCTTGCAGGGAAATAGCGTTTGCAGATGTCTACGTATCGTAGCAATAGAGTTCTTATGATTCTTAGAACGCGATATCGCATCTCATTCCCATGTTTCATGGTAAGATATAATATGATTTGCGAAGTGTTATGTATTCCTCGTCTGCAATTCAAATGAATGTAAATGCGACACTTCCTTGCAAGGAAATAGCGTATGCAGATGTCTACGTATCGTAGCAATAGAGTTCTTATGATTCTTAAATCGCGATATCGCATCTCATTTCTATGTTTCATGGTAAGATATAATATGATTTGCGAAGTATCATGTATTCCTCGTCTACACTTCAAATGAATGTGAATGCGACACTTCCTTGCTAGGAAATAGCGTTTGCAGATGTCTACGTATCGAAGCAATAGAGTTCAAATGCTTCTTAAAAAGAGATATTGCATCTCTTATCTATGTTTCATGATAAGATATAATATTCTTTGCGAAGTGTTATGCATTCCTCGTCTACGGTTCAAATGAATGTAAATGCGACACTTCCTTGCAGGGAAATAGCGTTTGCAGATGTCTACGTATCGTAGCAATAGAGTTCTTATGATTCTTAGAACGCGATATCGCATCTCATTCCCATGTTTCATGGTAAGATATAATATGATTTGCGAAGTGTTATGTATTCCTCGTCTGCACTTCAAATGAATGTAAATGCGACACTTCCTTGCAAGGAAATAGTGTTTGCAGATGTCTACGTATCGTAGCAATAGAGTTCTAATGCTTCTTAAAAACCAATATCGCATCTCATTTCTATGTTTAATGGTAAGATATAATATGATTTGCGAAGTGTTATGTATTCCTCGTCTACACTTCAAATGAATGTAAATGCGACACTTCCTTGCTAGGAAATAGCGTTTGCAGATGTCTACGTATCGAAGCAATAGAGTTCAAGTGCTTCTTAAAACGAGATATTGCATCTCATATCTATGTTTCATGATAAGATATAATATTCATTGCGAAGTGTCATGCATTCCTCGTCTACGATTCAAATGAATGTAAATGCGACACTTCCTTGCAAGGAAATAGTGTTTGCAGATGTCTACGTATCGTAGCAATAGAGTTCTAATGCTTCTTAAAAACCAATATCGCATCTCATTTCTATGTTTCATGGTAAGATATAATATGATTTGCGAAGTGTTATCTATTCCTCGTCAACACTTCAAATGAATGTAAATGCGACACTTCCTTGCAAGGAAATAGCGATTGCAGATGTCTACGTATCGTAGCAATAGAGTTCAAATGCTTCTTAAAACGAGATATTGCATCTCATATCTATGTTTCATGATAAGATATAATATTCATTGCGAAGTGTTATGCATTCCTCGTCTACGATTCAAATGAATGTAAATGCGACACTTCCTTGCAAGGAAATAGCGTTTGCAGATGTCTACGTATCGTAGCAATAGAGTTCAAATGCTTCTTAAAACGAGATATTGCATCTCACTTCTATGTTTCTTGATAAGATATAATATTCATTGGGAAGTGTTATGCATTCCTCGCCTACGATTCAAATGAATGTAAATGCGACACTTCCTTGCAAGGAAATAGCGTTTGCAGATATCTACGTATCGTAGCAATGGTGTTCTAATGCTTCTTAAAACGCGATATCGCATCTCATTTCTATGTTTCATGGTAAGATATAATATGATTGGCGAAGTGTTATGTATTCCTCGTCTACACTTCAAATGAATGTAAATGCGACACTTCCTTGCTAGGAAATAGCGTTTGCAGATGTCTACGTATCGAAGCAATAGAGTTCAAATGCTTCTTAAAAAGAGATATTGCATCTCTTATCTATGTTTCATGATAAGATATAATATTTTTTGCGAAGTGTTATGCATTCCTCGTCTACGGTTCAAATGAATGTAAATGCGACACTTCCTTGCAGGGAAATAGCGTTTGCAGATGTCTACGTATCGTAGCAATAGAGTTCTTATGATTCTTAGAACGCGATATCGCATCTCATTCCCATGTTTCATGGTAAGATACAATATGATTTGCGAAGTGTTATGTATTCCTCGTCTGCACTTCAAATGAATGTAAATGCGACACTTCCTTGCAAGGAAATAGCGTATGCAGATGTCTACGTATCGAAGCAATAGAGTTCTTATGATTCTTAAATCGCGATATCGCATCTCATTTCTATGTTTCATGGTAAGATATAATATGATTTGCGAAGTATCATGTATTCCTCGTCTACACTTCAAATGAATGTGAATGCGACACTTCCTCTCTAGGAAATGGCGTTTGCAGATGTCTACGTATCGTAGCAATAGATTTCTAATGCTTCTTAAAACGCGATATCGCATCTCATTTCTATGTTTAATGGTAAGATATAACATGATTTGCGAAGTGTTATGTATTCCTCGTCTACACTTCAAATGAATCTAAATGCGACACTTCCTTGCTAGGAAATAGCGTTTGCAGATGTCTACGTATCGAAGCAATAGAGTTCAAATGCTTCTTAAAAAGAGATATTGCATCTCTTATCTATGTTTCATGATAAGATATAATATTCTTTGCGATGTGTTATGCATTCCTCGTCTACGGTTCAAATGAATGTAAATGCGACACTCCCTTGCAGGGAAATAGCGTTTGCAGATGTCTACGTATCGTAGCAATAGAGTTCTTATGATTCTTGGAACGCGATATCGCATCTCATTCCCATGTTTCATGGTAAGATATAATATGATTTGCGAAGTGTTATGTATTCCTCGTCTGCACTTCAAATGAATGTAAATGCGACACTTCCTTGCAAGGAAATAGCGTATGCAGATGTCTACGTATCGTAGCAATAGAGTTCTTATGATTCTTAAATCGCGATATCGCATCTCATTTCTATGTTTCATGGTAAGATGTAATATGATTTGCGAAGTATCATGTATTCCTCGTCTACACTTCAAATGAATGTGAATGCGACACTTCCTCGCTGGGAAATGGCGTTTGCAGATGTCTACGTATCGTAGCAATTGATTTCTAATGCTTCTTAAAACGCGATATCGCATCTCATTTCTATGTTTAATGGTAAGATATAATATGATTGGCGAAGTGTTATGTATTCCTCGTCTACACTTCAAATGAATGTAAATGCGACACTTCCTTGCTAGGAAATAGCGTTTGCAGATGTCTACGTATCGAAGCAATAGAGTTTAAATGCTTCTTAAAACGAGATATTGCATCTCATATCTATGTTTCATGATAAGATATAATATTCATTGCGAAGTGTCATGCATTCCTCGTCTACGATTCAAATGAATGTAAATGCGACACTTCCTTGCAAGGAAATAGCGTTTGCAGATGTCTACGTATCGTAGCAATAGAGTTCTAATGCTTCTTAAAACGCGATATTGCATCTCATTTCTATTTTTCATGGTAAGATATAATATGATTTGCGAAGTGTTATCTATTCCTCGTGAACACTTCAAATGAATGTAAATGCGACACTTCCTTGCAAGGAAATAGCGATTGCAGATGTCTACGTTTCGTAGCAATAGAGTTCAAATGCTTCTTAAAACGAGATATTGCATCTCATATCTATGTTTCATGATAAGATATAATATTCATTGCGAAGTGTTATGTATTCCTCGTCTACACTTCAAATGAATGTAAATGCGACACTTCCTTGCTAGGAAATAGCGTCTGCAGATGTCTAGGTATCGTAGCAATAGAGTTCTAATGCTTCTTAAAACGCGATATCGCAACTCATTTCTATGTTTCATGGTAAGATATAATATGATTTGCGAAGTGCTATGTATTCCTCGTCTACACTTCAAATGAATGTAAATGCGACACTTCCTTGCACGGATATAGCGATTGCAGATGTCTACGTATCGTAGCAACAGAGTTCATATGATTCCTAAAACGCGATATCGCATCTCATTTCTATGTTTCATGGTAGGATATAACATGATTTGCGAAGTGTTATGTATTCCTCGTCTACACTTCAAATGAATGTGAATGCGATGCTTCCTCGCTAGGAAATAGCGTTTGCAGATGTCTACGTATCGTAGCAATAGCTTTCTAATGCTTCTTAAAATGCGATAACGAATCTCATTTCTATGTTTCATGGTAAGATATAATATGATTTGCGAAGTGTTATGTATTCCTCGTCTACACTTCAAATGAAAGTAAATGCGACACTTCCTTGCTAGGAAATAGCGTTTGCAGATGTCTACGTATCGAAGCAATAGAGTTCAAATGCTTCTTAAAACGCGATAACGAATCTCATTTCTATGTTTCATGGTAAGATATAATATGATTTGCGAAGTGTTATGTATTCCTCGCCTACACTTTAAATGAATGTAAATGCGACACTTCTCTGCTAGGAAATAGCGTTTGCAAATGTCTACCTATCGTAGCAATAGTGTTCTAATGCTTCTTAAAACGCGATATCGCATCTCATTTCTATGTTTCATGGTAAGATATAATATGATTTGCGAAGTATCACGTATTCCTCGTCTACACATCAAATGAATGTAAATGCGACACTTCCTTGCTAGGCAATATCGTCTGCAGATGTCTACGTAGCGTAGCAATAGAGTTCATATGATTCTTAAAGCGAGATATTGCATCTCATATCTATGTTTCCTGATAAGATATAATATTCATTGCGAAGTGTTATGCATTCCTCGTCTACGATTCAACTGAATGTAAATGCGACACTTCCTTGCAAGGAAATAGCGATTGCAGATGTCTACGTATCGTAGCAATAGAGTTCATATGATTCTTAAAACGCGATATCACATCTCATTTCTATGTTTCATGGTAAGATATAATATGATTTGCGAAGTGTTATGTATTCCTCGTCTACACTTCAAATGAATGTGAATGCGATACTTCCTCGCTAGGAAATAGCGTTTGCAGATGTCTACGTATCGTAGCAATAGTGTTCTAATGCTTCTTAAAACGCGATATCGCATCTCATTTCTATGTTTCATGGTAAGATATAATATGATTTGCGAAGTATCATGTATTCCTCGTCTACACTTCAAATGAATGTAAATGCGACACTCCTTTGCTAGGAAATAGCGTTTGCAAATGTCTACCTATCGTAGCAATAGTGTTCTAATGCTTCTTAAAACGCGATATCCCATCTCATTTCTATGTTTCATGGTAAGATATAACATGATTTGCGAAGTGTTATGTATTCCTCGTCTACACTTCAAATGAATGTAAATGCGACACTTCTTTGCTAGGAAATAGCGTTTGCAAATGTCTACCTATCGTAGCAATAGTGTTCTAATGCTTCTTAAAACGCGATATCGCATCTCATTTCTATGTTTCATGGTAAGATATAATATGGTTTGCGAAGTATCATGTATTCCTTGTCTACACTTCAAATGAATGTTAATGCGACAATTCCTTGCTAGGAAATAGCGTCTGCAGATGTCTAGGTATCGTAGCAATAGAGTTCTAATGCTACTTAAAACGCGATATCGCATCTCATTTCTATGTTTCATGGTAAGATATAATATTCATTGCGAAGTGTTATGCATTCCTCGTCTACGATTCAAATGAATGTAAATGCGACACTTCCTTGCAAGGAAATAGCGTTTGCAGATGTCTACGTATCGTAGCAATAGAGTTCTTATGATTCTTAAAACGCGATATCGCATCTCATTTCTATGTTTCATGGTAAGATATAATATGATTTGCGAAGTGTTATGTATTCCTCGTCTACACTTCAAATGAAAGTAAATGCGACACTTCCTTGAAAGGAAATAGCGATTGCAGATGTCTACGTATCGTAGCAATAGAGTTCATATGATTCTTAAAACGCGATATCGCATCTCATTTCTATGTTTCATGGTAAGCTATAACATGATTTGCGAAGTGTTATGTATTCCTCGTCAACACTTCAAATGAATGTGAATGCGATACTTCCTCGCTAGGAAATAGCGTTTGCAGATGTCTACGTATCGTAGCAATAGCTTACTAATGCTTCTTAAAACGCGATATCAAATCTCATTTCTATGATTCATGGTAAGATATAATATGATTTGCGAATTATCACGTATTCCTCGTCTACACATCAAATGAATGTAAATGCGACACTTCCTTGCTAGGCAATATCGTCTGCAGATGTCTACGTATCGTAGCAATAGAGTTCATATGATTCTTAAAACGCGATATCGCATTTCATTTCTATGTTTCATGGTAAGATATAATATGATTTGCGAAGTGTTATGTATTCCTCGTCTACACTTCAAATGAATGTAAATGCGACACTTCTTTGCTAGGAAATAGCGTTTGCAAATGTCTACCTATCGTAGCAATAGTGTTCTAATGCTTCTTAAAACGCGATATCGCATCTCATTACTATGTTTCTTGGTAAGATATAATATGATTTGCGAAGTATCATGTATTCCTCGTCTACACTTCAAATGAATGTAAATGCGACACTTCCTTGCTAGGAAATAGCGTCTGCCGATGTCTAGGTATCGTAGCAATAGAGTTCTAATGCTACTTAAAACGCGATATCGCATCTCATTTCTATGCTTCATGGTAAGATATAATATGATTTGCGAAGTGTTATGTTTTCCTCGTCTACACTTCAAATGAATGTAAATGCGACACTTCCTTGCAAGGAAATAGCGATTGCAGATGTCTACGTATCGTGGCAATAGAGTTCATATGATTCTTAAAACGCGATATCGCATCTCATTTCTATGTTTCACGGTAAGATATAACATGATTTGCGAAGTGTTATGTATTCCTCGCCTACACTTCAAATGAATGTAAATGCGACACTTCTTTGCTAGGAAATAGCGTTTGCAAATGTCTACCTATCGTAGCAATAGTGTTCTAATGCTTCTTAAAACGCGATATTGCATCTCATTTCTATGTTTCATGGTAAGATATAATATGATTTGCGAAGTGTCATGTATTCCTCGTCTACACTTCAAATGAATGTGAATGCGATACTTCCTCGCTAGGAAATAGCGTTTGCAGATGTCTACGTATCGTAGCAATAGCTTTCTAATGCTTCTTAAAACGCGATATCGAATCTCATTCCTATGTTTCATGGTAAGATATAATATGATTTGCGAAGTGTCATGTATTTCTCGTCTACACTTCAAATGAATGTAAATGCGACACTTCCTTGCAAGGAAATAGCGTTTACAGATGTCTACCTATCGTAGCAATAGTGTTCTAATGCTTCTTAAAACGCGATATCGCATCTCATTTCTATGTTTCATGGTAAGATATAATATGATTTGCGAAGTATCATGTATTCCTCGTCTACACTTCAAATGAATGTAAATGCGACACTTCTTTGCTAGGAAATAGCGTTTGCAAATGTCTACCTATCGTAGCAATAGTGTTCTAATGCTTCTTAAAACGCGATATCGCATCTCATTTCTATGTTTCATGGTAAGATATAACATGATTTGCGAAGTGTTATGTATTCCTCGTCTACACTTCAAATGAATGTAAATGCGACACTTCTTTGCTAGCAAATAGCGTTTCCAAATGTCTACCTATCGTAGCAATAGTGTTCTAATGCTTCTTAAAACGCGATATCGCATCTCATTTCTATGTTTCATGGTAAGATATAATATGGTTTGCGAAGTATCATGTATTCCTCGCCTACGATTCAAATGAATGTAAATGCGACACTTCCTTGCTAGGAAATAGCGTCTGCCGATGTCTAGGTATCGTAGCAATAGAGTTCTAATGCTACTTAAAACGCGATATCGCATCTCATTTCTATGCTTCATGGTAAGATATAATATGATTTGCGAAGTGTTATGTATTCCTCGTCAACGATTCAAATGAATGTAAATGCGACACTTCCTTGCAAGGAAATAGCGTTTGCAGATGTCTACGTATCGTAGCAATAGAGTTCTTATGATTCTTAAAACGCGATATCGCATCTCATTTCTATGTTTCATGGTAAGATATAATATGATTTGCGAAGTGTTATGTATTCCTCGTCTACACTTCAAATGAAAGTAAATGCGACACTTCCTTGCAAGGAAATAGCGATTGCAGATGTCTACGTATCGTAGCAATAGAGTTCATATGATTCTTAAAACGCGATATCGCATCTCATTTCTATGTTTCATGGTAAGCTATAACATGACTTGCGAAGTGTTATGTATTCCTCGTCAACACTTCAAATGAATGTGAATGCGATACTTCCTCGCTAGGAAATAGCGTTTGCAGATGTCTACGTATCGTAGCAATAGCTTTCTAATGCTTCTTAAAACGCGATATCAAATCTCATTTCTATGATTCATGGTAAGATATAATATGATTTGCGAAGTGTCATGTATTCCTCGTCTACACTTCAAATGAATGTAAATGCTACACTTCCTTGGAAGGAAATAGCGTTTGCAGATGTCTACGTATCGAAGCAATAGAGTTCAAATGCTTCTTAAAACGCGATATCGCATCTCATCTCTATGTTTCATGGTAAGATATAATATGATTTGCGAAGTATCACGTATTCCTCGTCTACACATCAAATGAATGTAAATGCGACACTTCCTTGCTAGGCAATATCGTCTGCAGATGTCTACGTATCGTAGCAATAGAGTTCATATGATTCTTAAAGCGAGATATTGCATCTCATATCTATGTTTCCTGATAAGATATAATATTCATTGCGAAGTGTTTTGCATTCCTCGTCTACGATTCAACTGAATGTAAATGCGACACTTCCTTGCTAGGAAATAGCGATTGCAGATGTCTACGTATCGTAGCAATAGAGTTCATATGATTCTTAAAACGCGATATCACATCTCATTTCTATGTTTCATGGTAAGATATAATATGATTTGCGAAGTGTTATGTGTTCCTCGTCTACACTTCAAATGAATGTGAATGCGATACTTCCTCGCTAGGAAATAGCGTTTGCAGATGTCTACGTATCGTAGCAATAGTGTTCTAATGCTTCTTAAAACGCGATATCGCATCTCATTTCTATGTTTCATGGTAAGATATAATATGATTTGCGAAGTATCATGTATTCCTCGTCTACACTTCAAATGAATGTAAATGCGACACTTCTTTGCTAGGAAATAGCGTTTGCAAATGTCTACCTATCGTAGCAATAGTGTTCTAATGCTTCTTAAAACGCGATATCGCATCTCATTTCTATGTTTCATGGTAAGATATAATATGGTTTGCGAAGTATCATGTATTCCTCGTCTACACTTCAAATGAATGTTAATGCGACAATTCCTTGCTAGGAAATAGCGTCTGCAGATGTCTAGGTATCGTAGCAATAGAGTTCTAATGCTACTTAAAACGCGATATCGCATCTCATTTCTATGTTTCATGGTAAGATATAATATTCATTGCGAAGTGTTATGCATTCCTCGTCTACGATTCAAATGAATGTAAATGCGACACTTCCTTGCAAGGAAATAGCGTTTGCAGATATCTACGTATCGTAGCAATAGAGTTCTTATGATTCTTAAAACGCGATATCGCATCTCATTTCTATGTTTCATGGTAAGATATAATATGATTTGCGAAGTGTTATGTATTCCTCGTCTACACTTCAAATGAAAGTAAATGCGACACTTCCTTGAAAGGAAATAGCGATTGCAGATGTCTACGTATCGTAGCAATAGAGTTCATATGATTCCTAAAACGCGATATCGCATCTCATTTCTATGTTTCATGGTAAGCTATAACATGATTTGCGAAGTGTTATGTATTCCTCGTCAACACTTCAAATGAATGTGAATGCGATACTTCCTCGCTAGGAAATAGCGTTTGCAGATGTCTACGTATCGTAGCAATAGCTTACTAATGCTTCTTAAAACGCGATATCAAATCTCATTTCTATGATTCATGGTAAGATATAATATGATTTGCGAATTATCACGTATTCCTCGTCTACACATCAAATGAATGTAAATGCGACACTTCCTTGCTAGGCAATATCGTCTGCAGATGTCTACGTATCGTAGCAATAGAGTTCATATGATTCTTAAAACGCGATATCGCATTTCATTTCTATGTTTCATGGTAAGATATAATATGATTTGCGAAGTGTTATGTATTCCTCGTCTACACTTCAAATGAATGTAAATGCGACACTTCTTTGCTAGGAAATAGCGTTTGCAAATGTCTACCAATCGTAGCAATAGTGTTCTAATGCTTCTTAAAACGCGATATCGCATCTCATTTCTATGTTTCTTGGTAAGATATAATATGATTTGCGAAGTATCATGTATTCCTCGTCTACACTTCAAATGAATGTAAATGCGACACTTCCTTGCTAGGAAATAGCGTCTGCCGATGTCTAGGTATCGTAGCAATAGAGTTCTAATGCTACTTAAAACGCGATATCGCATCTCATTTCTATGCTTCATGGTAAGATATAATATGATTTGCGAAGTGTTAAGTTTTCCTCGTCTACACTTCAAATGAATGTAAATGCGACACTTCCTTGCAAGGAAATAGCGATTGCAGATGTCTACGTATCGTGGCAATAGAGTTCATATGATTCTTAAAACGCGATATCGCATCTCATTTCTATGTTTCATGGTAAGATATAACATGATTTGCGAAGTGTTATGTATTCCTCGCCTACACTTCAAATGAATGTAAATGCGACACTTCTTTGCTAGGAAATAGCGTTTGCAAATGTCTACCTATCGTAGCAATAGTGTTCTAATGCTTCTTAAAACGCGATATTGCATCTCATTTCTATGTTTCATGGTAAGATATAATATGATTTGCGAAGTGTCATGTATTCCTCGTCTACACTTCAAATGAATGTAAATGCGACACTTCCTTGCAAGGAAATAGCGTTTGCAGATGTCTACGTATCGAAGCAATAGAGTTCAAACGCTTCTTAAAACGAGATATTGCATCTCATATCTATGTTTCATGATGAGATATAATATTCATTGCGAAGTGTTATGCATTCCCCGTCTACGATTCAAATGAATGTAAATGCGACACTTCCTTGCAAGGAAATAGCGTTTGCAGATGTCTAGGTATCGTAGCAATAGAGTTCTAATGCTTCTTAAAACGCGATATCGCATCTCATTTCTACGTTTCATGGTAAGATATAATATGATTTGCGAAGTTTTATGTATTCCTCGTCTACACTTCAAATGAATGTAAATGCGACACTTCTTTGCTAGGAAATAGCGTTTGCAAATGTCTACATATCGTAGCAATAGTGTTCTAATGCTTCTTAAAACGCGATATCGCATCTCATTTCTATGTTTCATGGTAAGATATAACATGATTTGCGAAGTGTTATGTATTCCTCGTCTACACTTCAAATGAATGTGAATGCGATACTTCCTCGCTAGGAAATAGCGTTTGCAGATATCTACGTATCGTAGCAATAGCTTTCTAATGCTTCTTAAAACGCGATATCGAATCTCATTTCTATGTTTAATGGTAAGATATAATATGATTTGCGAAGTGTCATGTATTTCTCGTCTACACTTCAAATGAATGTAAATGCGACACTTCCTTGCAAGGAAATAGCGTTTGCAGATGTCTACGTATCGAAGCAATAGAGTTCTTATGATTCTTAAAACGCTATATTGCATCTCATTTCTACGTTTCATGGTAAGATATAATATTCATTGCGAAGTGTTATGCATTCCTCGTCTACGCTTCAAATGAATGTGAATGCGACACTTCCTCGCTAGGAAATAGCGTTTGCAGATATCTACGTATCGAAGCAATAGCTTTCTAATGCTTCTTAAAACGCGATATCGAATCTCATTTCTATGTTTCATGGTAAGATATAATATGATTTGCGAAGTATCATGTATTCCTCGTCTACACTTCAAATGAATGTAAATGCGACACTTCCTTGCTAGGAAATAGCGTCTGCCGATGTCTAGGTATCGTAGCAATAGAGTTCTAATGCTACTTAAAACGCGACATCGCATCTCATTTCTATGCTTCATGGTAAGATATAATATGATTTGCGAAGTGTTATGTATTCCTCGTCTACGATTCAAATGAATGTAAATGCGACACTTCTTTGCTAGGAAATAGCGTTTGCAAATGTCTACATATCGTAGCAATAGTGTTCTAATGCTTCTTAAAACGCGATATCGCATCTCATTTCTATGTTTCATGGTAAGATATAACATGATTTGCGAAGTGTTATGTATTCCTCGTCTACACTTCAAATGAATGTGAATGCGATACTTCCTCGCTAGGAAATAGCGTTTGCAGATATCTACGTATCGTAGCAATAGCTTTCTAATGCTTCTTAAAACGCGATATCGAATCTCATTTCTATGTTTCATGGTAAGATATAATATGATTTGCGAAGTGTCATGTATTTCTCGTCTACACTTCAAATGAATGTAAATGCGACACTTCCTTGCAAGGAAATAGCGTTTGCAGATGTCTACGTATCGAAGCAATAGAGTTCTTATGATTCTTAAAACGCTATATTGCATCTCATTTCTACGTTTCATGGTAAGATATAATATTCATTGCGAAGTGTTATGCATTCCTCGTCTACGCTTCAAATGAATGTGAATGCGACACTTCCTCGCTAGGAAATAGCGTTTGCAGATATCTACGTATCGAAGCAATAGCTTTCTAATGCTTCTTAAAACGCGATATCGAATCTCATTTCTATGTTTCATGGTAAGATATAATATGATTTGCGAAGTATCATGTATTCCTCGTCTACACTTCAAATGAATGTAAATGCGACACTTCCTTGCTAGGAAATAGCGTCTGCCGATGTCTAGGTATCGTAGCAATAGAGTTCTAATGCTACTTAAAACGCGACATCGCATCTCATTTCTATGCTTCATGGTAAGATATAATATGATTTGCGAAGTGTTATGTATTCCTCGTCTACGATTCAAATGAATGTAAATGCGACACTTCCTTGCAAGGAAATAGCGTTTGCAAATGTCTACCTATCGTAGCAATAGTGTTCTAATGCTTCTTAAAACGCGATATCGCATCTCATTTCTATGTTTCATGGTAAGATATAATATGATTTGCGAAGTGTCATGTATTCCTCGTCTACACTTCAAATGAATGTAAATGCGACACTTCCTTGCAAGGAAATAGCGTCTGCAGATGTCTAGGTATCGTAGCAATAGCTTTCTAATGCTTCTTAAAACGCGATAACGCATCTCATTTCTATGTTTCATGGTAAGATATAATATGATTTGCGAAGAGTTATGTATTCCTCGTCTACATTTCAAATGAAATAAATGCGACACTTCCTTGCAAGGAAATAGCGATTGCAGATGTCTACGTATCGTAGCAATAGAGTTCATATGATTCTTAAAACGCAATATCGCATCTCATTTCTATGTTTCATGGTAAGATATAATATTCATTGCGAAGTGTTATGCATTCCTCGTCTACGATTCAAATGAATGTAAATGCGACACTTCCTTGCAAGGAAATAGCGTTTGCAGATGTCTACGTATCGTAGCAATAGAGTTCTTATGATTCTTAAAACGCGATATCGCATCTCATTTCTATGTTTCATGGTATGATATAATATGATTTGCGAAGTGTTATGTATTCCTCGTCTACACTTCAAATGAAAGTAAATGCGACACTTACTTGCAAGGAAATAGCGATTGCAGATGTCTACGTATCGTAGCAATAGTGTTCATATGATTCTTAAAACGCGATATCGCATCTCATTTCTATGTTTCATGGTAAGATATAATATGATTTGCGAAGTGTTATGTATTCCTCGTCTACACTTCAAATGAAAGTAAATGCGACACTTCCTTGCAAGGAAATAGCGATTGCAGATGTCTACGTATCGTAGCAATAGAGTTCATATGATACTTAAAACGCGATATCGCATCTCATTTCTATGTTTCATGGTAAGATATAACATGATTTGCGAAGTGTTATGTATTCCTCGTCTACACTTCAAATGAATGTGAATGCGATACTTCCTCGCTAGGAAATAGCGTTTGCAGATATCTACGTATCGTAGCAATATCTTTCTAATGCTTCTTAAAACGCGATATCGAATCTCATTCCTATGTTTCATGGTAAGATATAATATGATTTGCGAAGTGTCATGTATTTCTCGTCTACACTTCAAATGAATGTAAATGCGACACTTCCTTGCAAGGAAATAGCGTTTACAGATGTCTACCTATCGTAGCAATAGTGTTCTAATGCTTCTTAAAACGCGATATCTCATCTCATTTCTATGTTTCATGGTAAGATATAATATGATTTGCGAAGTATCATGTATTCCTCGTCTACACTTCAAATGAATGTAAATGCGACACTTCTTTGCTAGGAAATAGCGTTTGCAAATGTCTACCTATCGTAGCAATAGTGTTCTAATGCTTCTTAAAACGCGATATCGCATCTCATTTCTATGTTTCATGGTAAGATATAACATGATTTGCGAAGTGTTATGTATTCCTCGTCTACACTTCAAATGAATGTAAATGCGACACTTCTTTGCTAGGAAATAGCGTTTCCAAATGTCTACCTATCGTAGCAATAGTGTTCTAATGCTTCTTAAAACGCGATATCGCATCT
Organism: Xylocopa sonorina; assembly: GCF_050948175.1. Classification (NCBI taxonomy): domain Eukaryota; kingdom Metazoa; phylum Arthropoda; class Insecta; order Hymenoptera; family Apidae; genus Xylocopa; species Xylocopa sonorina. Next base: position 480,401 of record NW_027490322.1, read on the forward strand.
CATTTCTATGTTTCATGGTAAGATATAATATGGTTTGCGAAGTATCATGTATTCCTCGTCTACGATTCAAATGAATGTAAATGCGACACTTCCTTGCTAGGAAATAGCGTCTGCCGATGTCTAGGTATCGTAGCAATAGAGTTCTAATGCTACTTAAAACGCGATATCGCATCTCATTTCTATGCTTCATGGTAAGATATAATATGATTTGCGAAGTGTTATGTATTCCTCGTCTACGATTCAAATGAATGTAAATGCGACACTTCCTTGCAAGGAAATAGCGTTTGCAGATGTCTACGTATCGTAGCAATAGAGTTCTTATGATTCTTAAAACGCGATATCGCATCTCATTTCTATGTTTCATGGTAAGATATAATATGATTTGCGAAGTGTTATGTATTCCTCGTCTACACTTCAAATGAAAGTAAATGCGACACTTCCATGCAAGGAAATAGCGATTGCAGATGTCTACGTATCGTAGCAATAGAGTTCATATGATTCTTAAAACGCGATATCGCATCTCATTTCTATGTTTCATGGTAAGCTATAACATGATTTGCGAAGTGTTATTTATTCCTCGTCAACACTTCAAATGAATGTGAATGCGATACTTCCTCGCTAGGAAATAGCGTTTGCAGATGTCTACGTATCGTAGCAATAGCTTTCTAATGCTTCTTAAAACGCGATATCAAATCTCATTTCTATGATTCATGGTAAGATATAATATGATTTGCGAAGTGTCATGTATTCCTCGTCTACACTTCAAATGAATGTAAATGCTACACTTCCTTGGAAGGAAATAGCGTTTGCAGATGTCTACGTATCGAAGCAATAGAGTTCAAATGCTTCTTAAAACGCGATATCGCATCTCATCTCTATGTTTCATGGTAAGATATAATATGATTTGCGAAGTATCACGTATTCCTCGTCTACACATCAAATGAATGTAAATGCGACACTTCCTTGCTAGGCAATATCGTCTGCAGATGTCTACGTATCGTAGCAATAGAGTTCATATGATTCTTAAAGCGAGATATTGCATCTCATATCTATGTTTCCTGATAAGATATAATATTCATTGCGAAGTGTTATGCATTCCTCGTCTACGATTCAACTGAATGTAAATGCGACACTTCCTTGCAAGGAAATAGCGATTGCAGATGTCTACGTATCGTAGCAATAGTGTTCTAATGCTTCTTAAAACGCGATATCGCATCTCATTTCTATGTTTCATGGTAAGATATAATATGATTTGCGAAGTATCATGTATTCCTCGTCTACACTTCAAATGAATGTAAATGCGACACTCCTTTGCTAGGAAATAGCGTTTGCAAATGTCTACCTATCGTAGCAATAGTGTTCTAATGCTTCTTAAAACGCGATATCCCATCTCATTTCTATGTTTCATGGTAAGATATAACATGATTTGCGAAGTGTTATGTATTCCTCGTCTACACTTCAAATGAATGTAAATGCGACACTTCTTTGCTAGGAAATAGCGTTTGCAAATGTCTACCTATCGTAGCAATAGTGTTCTAATGCTTCTTAAAACGCGATATCGCATCTCATTTCTATGTTTCATGGTAAGATATAATATGGTTTGCGAAGTATCATGTATTCCTCGTCTACACTTCAAATGAATGTTAATGCGACAATTCCTTGCTAGGAAATAGCGTCTGCAGATGTCTAGGTATCGTAGCAATAGAGTTCTAATGCTACTTAAAACGCGATATCGCATCTCATTTCTATGTTTCATGGTAAGATATAATATTCATTGCGAAGTGTTATGCATTCCTCGTCTACGATTCAAATGAATGTAAATGCGACACTTCCTTGCAAGGAAATAGCGTTTGCAGATGTCTACGTATCGTAGCAATAGAGTTCTTATGATTCTTAAAACGCGATATCGCATCTCATTTCTATGTTTCATGGTAAGATATAATATGATTTGCGAAGTGTTATGTATTCCTCGTCTACACTTCAAATGAAAGTAAATGCGACACTTCCTTGAAAGGAAATAGCGATTGCAGATGTCTACGTATCGTAGCAATAGAGTTCATATGATTCTTAAAACGCGATATCGCATCTCATTTCTATGTTTCATGGTAAGCTATAACATGATTTGCGAAGTGTTATGTATTCCTCGTCAACACTTCAAATGAATGTGAATGCGATACTTCCTCGCTAGGAAATAGCGTTTGCAGATGTCTACGTATCGTAGCAATAGCTTACTAATGCTTCTTAAAACGCGATATCAAATCCCATTTCTATGATTCATGGTAAGATATAATATGATTTGCGAATTATCACGTATTCCTCGTCTACACATCAAATGAATGTAAATGCGACACTTCCTTGCTAGGCAATATCGTCTGCAGATGTCTACGTATCGTAGCAATAGAGTTCATATGATTCTTAAAACGCGATATCGCATCTCATTTCTATGTTTCATGGTAAGATATAATATGATTTGCGAAGTGTTATGTATTCCTCGTCTACACTTCAAATGAATGTAAATGCGACACTTCTTTGCTAGGAAATAGCGTTTGCAAATGTCTACCTATCGTAGCAATAGAGTTCTAATGCTTCTTAAAACGCGATATCGCATCTCATTTCTATGTTTCATGGTAAGATATAATATGGTTTGCGAAGTATCATGTATTCCTCGTCTACACTTCAAATGAATGTTAATGCGACAATTCCTTGCTAGGAAATAGCGTCTGCAGATGTCTAGGTATCGTAGCAATAGAGTTCTAATGCTACTTAAAACGCGATATCGCATCTCATTTCTATGTTTCATGGTAAGATATAATATTCATTGCGAAGTGTTATGCATTCCTCGTCTACGATTCAAATGAATGTAAATGCGACACTTCCTTGCAAGGAAATAGCGTTTGCAGATGTCTACGTATCGTAGCAATAGAGTTCTTATGATTCTTAAAACGCGATATCGCATCTCATTTCTATGTTTCATGGTAAGATATAATATGATTTGCGAAGTGTTATGTATTCCTCGTCTACACTTCAAATGAAAGTAAATGCGACACTTCCTTGAAAGGAAATAGCGATTGCAGATGTCTACGTATCGTAGCAATAGAGTTCATATGATTCTTAAAACGCGATATCGCATCTCATTTCTATGTTTCATGGTAAGCTATAACATGATTTGCGAAGTGTTATGTATTCCTCGTCAACACTTCAAATGAATGTGAATGCGATACTTCCTCGCTAGGAAATAGCGTTTGCAGATGTCTACGTATCGTAGCAATAGCTTACTAATGCTTCTTAAAACGCGATATCAAATCTCATTTCTATGATTCATGGTAAGATATAATATGATTTGCGAATTATCACGTATTCCTCGTCTACACATCAAATGAATGTAAATGCGACACTTCCTTGCTAGGCAATATCGTCTGCAGATGTCTACGTATCGTAGCAATAGAGTTCATATGATTCTTAAAACGCGATATCGCATCTCATTTCTATGTTTCATGGTAAGATATAATATGATTTGCGAAGTGTTATGTATTCCTCGTCTACACTTCAAATGAATGTAAATGCGACACTTCTTTGCTAGGAAATAGCGTTTGCAAATGTCTACCTATCGTAGCAATAGAGTTCTAATGCTTCTTAAAACGCGATATCGCATCTCATTTCTATGTTTCTTGGTAAGATATAATATGATTTGCGAAGTATCATGTATTCCTCGTCTACACTTCAAATGAATGTAAATGCGACACTTCCTTGCTAGGAAATAGCGTCTGCCGATGTCTAGGTATCGTAGCAATAGAGTTCTAATGCTACTTAAAACGCGATATCGCATCTCATTTCTATGCTTCATGGTAAGATATAATATGATTTGCGAAGTGTTATGTTTTCCTCGTCTACACTTCAAATGAATGTAAATGCGACACTTCCTTGCAAGGAAATAGCGATTGCAGATGTCTACGTATCGTGGCAATAGAGTTCATATGATTCTTAAAACGCGATATCGCATCTCATTTCTATGTTTCATGGTAAGATATAACATGATTTGCGAAGTGTTATGTATTCCTCGCCTACACTTCAAATGAATGTAAATGCGACACTTCTTTGCTAGGAAATAGCGTTTGCAAATGTCTACCTATCGTAGCAATAGTGTTCTAATGCTTCTTAAAACGCGATATTGCATCTCATTTCTATGTTTCATGGTAAGATATAATATGATTTGCGAAGTGTCATGTATTCCTCGTCTACACTTCAAATGAATGTAAATGCGACACTTCCTTGCAAGGAAATAGCGTTTGCAGATGTCTACGTATCGAAGCAATAGAGTTCAAACGCTTCTTAAAACGAGATATTGCATCTCATATCTATGTTTCATGATGAGATATAATATTCATTGCGAAGTGTTATGCATTCCCCGTCTACGATTCAAATGAATGTAAATGCGACACTTCCTTGCAAGGAAATAGCGTTTGCAGATGTCTAGGTATCGTAGCAATAGAGTTCTAATGCTTCTTAAAACGCGATATCGCATCTCATTTCTATGTTTCATGGTAAGATATAATATGATTTGCGAAGTTTTATGTATTCCTCGTCTACACTTCAAATGAATGTAAATGCGACACTTCTTTGCTAGGAAATAGCGTTTGCAAATGTCTACATATCGTAGCAATAGTGTTCTAATGCTTCTTAAAACGCGATATCGCATCTCATTTCTATGTTTCATGGTAAGATATAACATGATTTGCGAAGTGTTATGTATTCCTCGTCTACACTTCAAATGAATGTGAATGCGATACTTCCTCGCTAGGAAATAGCGTTTGCAGATATCTACGTATCGTAGCAATAGCTTTCTAATGCTTCTTAAAACGCGATATCGAATCTCATTTCTATGTTTCATGGTATAGATATAATATGATATGCGAAGTGTCATGTATTCCTCGTCTACACTTCAAATGAATGTAAATGCGACACTTCCTTGCTAGGAAATAGCGTCTGCAGATGTCTAGGTATCGTAGCAATAGAGTTCTAATGCTTCTTAAAACGCGATATCGCATCTCATTTCTATGTTTCATGGTAAGATATAATATTCATTGCGAAGTGTTATGCATTCCCCGTCTACGATTCAAATGAATGTAAATGCGACACTTCCTTGCAAGGAAATAGCGTTTGCAGATGTCTACGTATCGTAGCAATAGAGTTCTTATGATTCTTAAAACGCTATATTGCATCTCACTTCTACGTTTCATGGTAAGATATAATATGATTTGCGAAGTGTCATGTATTACTCGTCTACACTTCAAATGAATGTGAATGCGACACTTCCTCGCTAGGAAATAGCGTTTGCAGATGTCTACGTATCGTAGCAATAGAGTTCTAATGCTTCTTAAAACGCGATATCGCATCTCATTTCTATGTTTCATGATAAGATATAATATGATTTGCGAAGTGTTATGTATTCCTCGTCTACACTTCAAATGAATGTAAATGCGACACTTCTTTGCTAGGAAATAGCGTTTGCAAATGTCTACCTATCGTAGCAATAGTGATCTAATGCTTCTTAAAACGCGATATCGCATCTCATATCTATGTTTCATGATGAGATATAATATTCATTGCGAAGTGTTATGCATTCCCCGTCTACGATTCAAATGAATGTAAATGCGACACTTCCTTGCAAGGAAATAGCGTTTGCAGATATCTACGTATCGTAGCAATAGAGTTCTAATGCTTCCTAAAACGCGATATCGCATCTCATTTCTATGTTTCATGGTAAGATATAATATGATTTGCGAAGTATCATGTATTCCTCGTCTACACTTCAAATGAATGTGAATGCGACACTTCCTTGCTAGGAAATAGCGTCTGCCGATGTCTAGGTATCGTAGCAATAGAGTTCTAATGCTACTTAAAACGCGATATCGCATCTCATTTCTATGCTTCATGGTAAGATATAATATGATTGGCGAAGTGTTATGTATTTCTCGTCTACGATTCAAATGAATGTAAATGCGACACTTCCTTGCAAGGAAATAGCGTTTGCAGATGTCTACGTATCGTAGCAATAGAGTTCTAGTGCTTCTTAAAACGCGATATCGCATCTCATTTCTATGTTTCATGGTAAGATATAATATGATTTGCGAAGTGTTATGTATTCCTCGCCTACACGTCAAATGAATGTAAATGCGACACTTCCTTGCAAGGAAATAGCGATTGCAGATGTCTACGTATCGTAGCAATAGAGTTCATATGATTCTTAAAACGCGATATCGCATCTCATTTCTATGTTTCATGGTAAGATATAACATGATTTGCGAAGTGTTATGTATTCCTCGTCTACACTTCAAATGAATGTGAATGCGATACTTCCTCGCTAGGAAATAGCGTTTGCAGATATCTACGTATCGTAGCAATAGCTTTCTAATGCTTCTTAAAACGCGATATCGCATCTCATTTCTATGTTTCATGGGAAGATATAATATGATTTGCGAAGTGTTATGTATTCCTCGCCTACACTTCAAATGAATGTAAATGCGACACTTCCTTGCAAGGAAATAGCGATTGCAGATGTCTACGTATCGTAGCAATAGAGTTCATATGATTCTTAAAACGCGATATCGCATCTCATTTCTATGTTTCATGGTAAGATATAACATGATTTGCGAAGTGTTATGTTTTCCTCGTCTACACTTCAAATGAATGTGAATGCGATACTTCATCGCTAGGAAATAGCGTTTGCAGATATCTACGTATCGTAGCAATAGCTTTCTAATGCTTCTTAAAACGCGATATCGCATCTCATTTCTATGTTTCATGGTAAGATATAATATGATTTGGGAAGTGTTATGTATTCCTCGCATACACTTAAAATGAATGTAAATGCGACACTTCCTTGCAAGGAAATAGCGATTGCAGATGTCTACGTATCGTAGCAATAGAGTTCATATGATTCTTAAAACGCGATATCGCATCTCATTTCTATGTTTCATGGTAAGATATAACATGATTTGCGAAGTGTTATGTATTCCTCGTCTACACTTCAAATGAATGTGAATGCGATACTTCCTCGCTAGGAAATAGCGTTTGCAGATATCTACGTATCGTAGCAATAGCTTTCTAATGCTTCTTAAAACGCGATATCGCATCTCATTTCTATGTTTCATGGGAAGATATAATATGATTTGCGAAGTGTTATGTATTCCTCGCCTACACTTCAAATGAATGTAAATGCGACACTTCCTTGCAAGGAAATAGCGATTGCAGATGTCTACGTATCGTAGCAATAGAGTTCATATGATTCTTAAAACGCGATATCGCATCTCATTTCTATGTTTCATGGTAAGATATAACATGATTTGCGAAGTGTTATGTTTTCCTCGTCTACACTTCAAATGAATGTGAATGCGATACTTCATCGCTAGGAAATAGCGTTTGCAGATATCTACGTATCGTAGCAATAGCTTTCTAATGCTTCTTAAAACGCGATATCGCATCTCATTTCTATGTTTCATGGTAAGATATAACATGATTTGGGAAGTGTTATGTATTCCTCGCATACACTTAAAATGAATGTAAATGCGACACTTCCTTGCAAGGAAATAGCGATTGCAGATGTCTACGTATCGTAGCAATAGAGTTCATATGATTCTTAAAACGCGATATCGCATCTCATTTCTATGTTTCATGGTAAGATATAACATGATTTGCGAAGTGTTATGTATTCCTCGTCTACACTTCAAATGAATGTGAACGCGATACTTCCTCGCTAGGAAATAACGTTTGCACATATCTACGTATCGTAGCAATTGCTTTCTAATGCTTCTTAAAACGCGATATCGAATCTCATTTCTATGTTTCATGGTATAGATATAATATGATTGGCGAAGTATCATGTATTCCTCGTCTACACTTCAATTGAATGTAAATGCGACACTTCCTTGCTAGGAAATAGCGTCTGCAGATGTCTAGGTATCGTAGCAATAGAGTTCAAATGCTTCTTAAAACGAGATATTGCATCTCATATCTATGTTTCATGATAAGATATAATATTGATTGCGAAGTATCATGCATTCCTCGTCTACACTTCAAATGAATGTAAATGCGACACTTCCATGCAAGGAAATAACGTTTGCAGATGTCTACGTATCGTAGCAATAGGGTTCTAATGCTTCTTAAAACGCGATATCGCATCTCATTTCTATGTTTCATGGTAAGATATAATATGATTTGCGAAGTGTTATGTATTCCTCGCCTACACTTCAAATGAATGTAAATGCGACACTTCTTTGCTAGGAAATAGCGTTTGCAAATGTCTACCTATCGTAGCAATAGTGTTCTAATGCTTCTTAAAACGCGATATCGCATCTCATTTCTATGTTTCATGGTAAGATATAATATGATTTGCGAAGTATCATGTATTCCTCGTCTACACTTCAAATGAATGTAAATGCGACACTTCCTTGCTAGGAAATAGCGTCTGCCGATGTCTAGGTATCGTAGCAATAGAGTTCTAATGCCACTTAAAACGCGATATCGCATCTCATTTCTATGCTTCATGGTAAGATATAATATGATTTGCGAAGTGTTATGTATTCCTCGTCTACGATTCAAATGAATGTAAATGCGACACTTCCTTGCAAGGAAATAGCGTTTTCAGATGTCTACGTATCGTAGCAATAGAGTTCTAATGCTTCTTAAAACGCGATATCGCATCTCATTTCTATGTTTCATGGTAAGATATAATATGATTTGCGAAGTATCATGTATTCCTCGTCTACACTTCAAATGAATGTAAATGCGACACTTCCTTGCTAGGAAATAGCGTCTGCCGATGTCTAGGTATCGTAGCAATAGAGTTCTAATGCTACTTAAAACGCGATATCGCATCTCATTTCTATGCTTCATGGTAAGATATAATATGATTGGCGAAGTATTATGTATTCCTCGTCTACGATTCAAATGAATGTAAATGCGACACTTCCTTGCAAGGAAATAGCGTTTGCAGATGTCTACGTATCGTAGCAATAGAGTTCTAATGCTACTTAAAACGCGATATCGCATCTCATTTCTATGCTTCATGGAAAGATATAATATGATTTGCGAAGTGTTATGTATTCCTCGTCTACTCATCAAATGAATGTAAATGCGACACTTCCTTGCAAGGAAATAGCGATTGCAGATGTCTACGTATCGTGGCAATAGAGTTCATATGATTCTTAAAACGCGATATCGCATCTCATTTCTATGTTTCATGGTAAGATATAACATGATTTGCGAAGTGTTATGTATTCCTCGTCTACACTTCAAATGAATGTAAATGCGACACTTCTTTGCTAGGAAATAGCGTTTGCAAATGTCTACCTATCGTAGCAATAGTGTTCTAATGCTTCTTAAAACGCGATATCGCATCTCATTTCTATGTTTCATGGTAAGATATAATATGGTTTGCGAAGTATCATGTATTCCTCGTCTACACTTCAAATGAATGTTAATGCGACAATTCCTTGCTAGGAAATAGCGTCTGCAGATGTCTAGGTATCGTAGCAATAGAGTTCTAATGCTACTTAAAACGCGATATCGCATCTCATTTCTATGTTTCATGGTAAGATATAATATTCATTGCGAAGTGTTATGCATTCCTCGTCTACGATTCAAATGAATGTAAATGCGACACTTCCTTGCAAGGAAATAGCGTTTGCAGATGTCTACGTATCGTAGCAATACAGTTCTAATGCCACTTAAAACGCGATATCGCATCTCATTTCTATGTTTCATGGTAAGATATAATATGATTTGCGAAGTGTTATGTATTCCTCGCCTACACTTCAAATGAATGTAAATGCGACACTTCTTTGCTAGGAAATAGCGTTTGCAAATGTCTACCTATCGTAGCAATAGTGTTCTAATGCTTCTTAGAACGCGATATCGCATCTCATTTCTATGTTTCATGGTAAGATATAATATGATTTGCGAAGTATCATGTATTCCTCGTCTACACTTCAAATGAATGTAAATGCGACACTTCCTTGCTAGGAAATAGCGTCTGCCGATGTCTAGGTATCGTAGCAATAGAGTTCTAATGCCACTTAAAACGCGATATCGCATCTCATTTCTATGTTTCATGGTAAGATATAATATGATTTGCGAAGTGTTATGTATTCCTCGTATACACTTCAAATGAAAGTAAATGCGACACTTCCTTGCAAGGAAATAGCGATTGCAGATGTCTACGTATCGTAGCAATAGAGTTCATATGATTCTTAAAACGCGATATCGCATCTCATTTCTATGTTTCATGGTAAGCTATAACATGATTTGCGAAGTGTTATGTATTCCTCGTCAACACTTCAAATGAATGTGAATGCGATACTTCCTCGCTAGGAAATAGCGCTTGCAGATGTCTACGTATCGTAGCAATAGCTTTCTAATGCTTCTTAAAACGCGATATCAAATCTCATTTCTATGATTCATGGTAAGATATAATATGATTTGCGAAGTATCATGTATTCCTCGTCTACACTTCAAATGAATGTAAATGCGACACTTCCTTGCTAGGCAATATCGTCTGCAGATGTCTACGTATCGTAGCAATAGAGTTCATATGATTCTTAAAACGCGAAATCGCATCTCATTTCTATGTTTCATGGTAAGATATAATATGATTTGCGAAGTGTTATGTATTCCTCGTCTACACTTCAAATGAATGTAAATGCGACACTTCTTTGCTAGGAAATAGCGTTTGCAAATGTCTACCTATCGTAGCAATAGTGTTCTAATGCTTCTTAAAACGCGATATCGCATCTCATTTCTATGTTTCTTGGTAAGATATAATATGATTTGCGAAGTATCATGTATTCCTCGTCTACACTTCAAATGAATGTAAATGCGACACTTCCTTGCTAGGAAATAGCGTCTGCCGATGTCTAGGTATCGTAGCAATAGAGTTCTAATGCTACTTAAAACGCGATATCGCATCTCATTTCTATGCTTCATGGTAAGATATAATATGATTTGCGAAGTGTTATGTTTTCCTCGTCTACACTTCAAATGAATGTAAATGCGACACTTCCTTGCTAGGAAATAGCGATTGCAGATGTCTACGTATCGTGGCAATAGAGTTCATATGATTCTTAAAACGCGATATCGCATCTCATTTCTATGTTTCATGGTAAGATATAACATGATTTGCGAAGTGTTATGTATTCCTCGCCTACACTTCAAATGAATGTAAATGCGACACTTCTTTGCTAGGAAATAGCGTTTGCAGATGTCTACGTATCGAAGCAATAGAGTTCAAACGCTTCTTAAAACGAGATATTGCATCTCATATCTATGTTTCATGATGAGATATAATATTCATTGCGAAGTGTTATGCATTCCCCGTCTACGATTCAAATGAATGTAAATGCGACACTTCCTTGCAAGGAAATAGCGTTTGCAGATGTCTAGGTATCGTAGCAATAGAGTTCTAATGCTTCTTAAAACGCGATATCGCATCTCATTTCTATGTTTCATGGTAAGATATAATATGATTTGCGAAGTTTTATGCATTCCTCGTCTACGATTCAACTGAATGTAAATGCGACACTTCCTTGCAAGGAAATAGCGATTACAGATGTCTACGTATCGTAGCAATAGAGTTCATATGATTCTTAAAACGCGATATCGCATCTCATTTCTATGTTTCATGGTAAGATATAATATGATTTGCGAAGTGTTATGTATTCCTCGTCTACACTTCAAATGAAAGTAAATGCGACACTTCCTTGAAAGGAAATAGCGATTGCAGATGTCTACGTATCGTAGCAATAGAGTTCATATGATTCTTAAAACGCGATACCGCATCTCATTTCTATGTTTCATGGTAAGCTATAACATGATTTGCGAAGTGTTATGTATTCCTCGTCAACACTTCAAATGAATGTGAATGCGATACTTCCTCGCTAGGAAATAGCGTTTGCAGATGTCTACGTATCGTAGCAATAGCTTTCTAATGCTTCTTAAAACGCGATATCAAATCTCATTTCTATGATTCATGGTAAGATATAATATGATTTGCGAAGTATCACGTATTCCTCGTCTACACATCAAATGAATGTAAATGCGACACTTCCTTGCTAGGCAATATCGTCTGCAGATGTCTACGTATCGTAGCAATAGAGTTTATATGATTCTTAAAACGCGAGATCGCATCTCATTTCTATGTTTCATGGTAAGATATAATATGATTTGCGAAGTGTTATGTATTCCTCGTCTACACTTCAAATGAATGTAAATGCGACACTTCTTTGCTAGGAAATAGCGTTTGCAAATATCTACCTATCGTAGCAATAGTGTTCTAATGCTTCTTAAAACGCGATATCGCATCTCATTTCTATGTTTCTTGGTAAGATATAATATGATTTGCGAAGTATCATGTATTCCTCGTCTACACTTCAAATGAATGTAAATGCGACACTTCCTTGCTAGGAAATAGCGTTTGCAAATGTCTACATATCGTAGCAATAGTGTTCTAATGCTTCTTAAAACGCGATATCGCATCTCATTTCTATGTTTCATGGTAAGATATAACATGATTTGCGAAGTGTTATGTATTCCTCGTCTACACTTCAAATGAATGTGAATGCGATACTTCCTCGCTAGGAAATAGCGTTTGCAGATATCTACGTATCGTAGCAATAGCTTTCTAATGCTTCTTAAAACGCGATATCGAATCTCATTTCTATGTTTCATGGTATAGATATAATATGATATGCGAAGTATCATGTATTCCTCGTCTACACTTCAAATGAATGTAAATGCGACACTTCCTTGCTAGGAAATATCGTCTGCAGATGTCTAGGTATCGTAGCAATAGAGTTCTAATGCTTCTTAAAACGCGATATCGCATCTCATTTCTATGTTTCATGGTAAGATATAATATTCATTGCGAAGTGTTATGCATTCCCCGTCTACGATTCAAATGAATGTAAATGCGACACTTCCTTGCAAGGAAATAGCGTTTGCAGATGTCTACGTATCGTAGCAATAGAGTTCTTATGATTCTTAAAACGCTATATTGCATCTCATTTCTACGTTTCATGGTAAGTTATAATATGATTTGCGAAGTGTCATGTATTACTCGTCTACACTTCAAATGAATGTGAATGCGACACTTCCTCGCTAGGAAATAGCGTTTGCAGATGTCTACGTATCGTAGCAATAGAGTTCTAATGCTTCTTAAAACGCGATATCGCAACTCATTTCTATGCTTCATGGTAAGATATAATATGATTTGCGAAGTGTTATGTATTCCTCGTCTACACTTCAAATGAATGTAAATGCGACACTTATTTGCTAGGAAATAGCGTTTGCAAATGTCTACCTATCGTAGCAATAGTGATCTAATGCTTCTTAAAACGCGATATCGCATCTCATATCTATGTTTTATGATGAGATATAATTTTCATTGCGAAGTGTTATGCATTCCCCGTCTACGATTCAAATGAATGTAAATGCGACACTTCCTTGCAAGGAAATAGCGTTTGCAGATATCTACGTATCGTAGCAATAGAGTTCTAATGCTTCCTAAAACGCGATATCGCATCTCATTTCTATGTTTCATGGTAAGATATAATATGATTTGCGAAGTATCATGTATTCCTCGTCTACACTTCAAATGAATGTGAATGCGACACTTCCTTGCTAGGAAATAGCGTCTGCCGATGTCTAGGTATCGTAGCAATAGAGTTCTAATGCTACTTAAAACGCGATATCGCATCTCATTTCTATGTTTCATGGGAAGATATAATATGATTTGCGAAGTATCATGTATTCCTCGTCTACACTTCAAATGAATGTGAATGCGACACTTCCTTGCTAGGAAATAGCGTCTACCGATGTCTAGGTATCGTAGCAATAGAGTTCTAATGCTACTTAAAACGCGATATCGCATCTCATTTCTATGCTTCATGGTAAGATATAATATGATTGGCGAAGTGTTATGTATTTCTCGTCTACACTTCAAATGAATGTGAATGCGATACTTCCTCGCTAGGAAATAGCGTTTGCAGATATCTACGTATCGTAGCAATAGCTTTCTAATGCTTCTTAAAACGCGATATCGCATCTCATTTCTATGTTTCATGGTAAGATATAATATGATTTGCGAAGTGTTATGTATTCCTCGCCTACACGTCAAATGAATGTAAATGCGACACTTCCTTGCAAGGAAATAGCGATTGCAGATATCTACGTATCGTAGCAATAGAGTTCATATGATTCTTAAAACGCGATATCGCATCTCATTTCTATGTTTCATGGTAAGATATAACATGATTTGCGAAGTGTTATGTATTCCTCGTCTACACTTCAAATGAATGTGAATGCGATACTTCCTCGCTAGGAAATAGCGTTTGCAGACATCTACGTATCGTAGCAATAGCTTTCTAATGCTTCTTAAGACGCGATATCGCATCTCATTTCTATGTTTCATGAGAAGATATAATATGATTTGCGAAGTGTTATGTATTCCTCGTCTATGATTCAAATGAATGTAAATGCGACACTTCCTTGCAAGGAAATAGCGTTTGCAGATGTCTACGTATCGTAGCAATAGAGTTCTAATGCTTCTTAAAACGCGATATCGCATCTCATTTCTATGTTTCATGGTAAGATATAATATGATTTGCGAAGTATCATGTATTCCTCGTCTACACTTCAAATGAATGTAAATACGACACTTCCTTGCTAGGAACTAGCGTCTGCCGATGTCTAGGTATCGTAGCAATAGAGTTCTAATGCTACTTAAAACGCGATATCGCATCTCATTTCTATGTTTCATGGTAAGATGTAATATGGTTTGCGAAGTATCATGTATTCCTCGTCTACACTTCAAATGAATGTTAATGCGACACTTCCTTGCTAGGAAATAGCGTCTGCAGATGTCTAGGTATCGTAGCAATAGAGTTCTAATGTTACTTAAAACGCGATATCGCATCTCATTTCTATGTTTCATGGTAAGATATAACATGATTTGCGAAGTGTTATGTATTCCTCGTCTACACTTCAAATGAATGTGAATGCGATACTTCCTCGCTAGGAAATAGCGTTTGCAGATGTCTACGTATCGTAGCAATAGCTTTCTAATGCTTCTTAAAACGCGATATCGAATCTCATTCCTATGTTTCATGGTAAGATATAATATGATTTGCGAAGTGTCATGTATTTCTCGTCTACATTTCAAATGAATGTAAATGCGACACTTCCTTGCAAGGAAATAGCGTTTACAGATGTCTACCTATCGTAGCAATAGTGTTCTAATGCTTCTTAAAACGCGATATCGCATCTCATTTCTATGTTTCATGGTAAGATATAATATGATTTGCGAAGTATCATGTATTCCTCGTCTACACTTCAAATGAATGTAAATGCGACACTTCTTTGCTAGGAAATAGCGTTTGCAAATGTCTACCTATCGTAGCAATAGTGTTCTAGTGCTTCTTAAAACGCGATATCGCATCTCATTTCTATGTTTCATGGTAAGATATAACATGATTTGCGAAGTGTTATGTATTCCTCGTCTACACTTCAAATGAATGTAAATGCGACACTTCTTTGCTAGGAAATAGCGTTTGCAAATGTCTACCTATCGTAGCAATAGTGTTCTAATGCTTCTTAAAACGCGATATCGCATCTCATTTCTATGTTTCATGGTAAGATATAATATGGTTTGCGAAGTATCATGTATTCCTCGTCTACACTTCAAATGAATGTTAATGCGACAATTCCTTGCTAGGAAATAGCGTCTGCAGATGTCTAGGTATCGTAGCAATAGAGTTCTAATGCTACTTACAACGCGATATCGCATCTCATTTCTATGTTTCATGGTAAGATATAATATTCATTGCGAAGTGTTATGCATTCCTCGTCTACGATTCAAATGAATGTAAATGCGACACTTCCTTGCAAGGAAATAGCGTTTGCAGATGTCTACGTATCGTAGCAATATAGTTCTTATGATTCTTAAAACGCGATATCGCATCTCATTTCTATGTTTCATGGTAAGATATAATATGATTTGCGAAGTGTTATGTATTCCTCGTCTACACTTCAAATGAATGTAAATGCGACACTTCCTTGCTAGGAAATAGCGTCTGCCGATGTCTAGGTATCGTAGCAATAGAGTTCTAATGCTATTTAAAACGCGATATCGCATCTCATTTCTATGCTTCATGGTAAGGTATAATATGATTTGCGAAGTGTTACGTATTCCTCGTCTACGATTCAAATGAATGTAAATGCGACACTTCCTTGCAAGGAAATAGCGTTTACAGATGTCTACCTATCGTAGCAATAGTGTTCTAATGCTTCTTAAAACGCGATATCGCATCTCATTTCTATGTTTCATGGTAAGATATAATATGATTTGCGAAGTATCATGTATTCCTCGTCTACACTTCTAATGAATGTAAATGCGACACTTCCTTGCTAGGAAATAGCGTCTGCCGATGTCTAGGTATCGTAGCAATAGAGTTCTAATGCTACTTAAAACGCGATATCGCATCTCATTTCTATGCTTCATGGTAAGATATAATATGATTTGCGAAGTGTTATGTATTCCTCGTCTACGATTCAAATGAATGTAAATGCGACACTTCCTTGCAAGGAAATAGCGTTTGCAGATGTCTACGTATCGTAGCAATAGAGTTCTAATGCTTCTTAAAACGCGATATCGCATCTCATTTCTATGTTTCATGGTAAGATATAATATGATTTGCGAAGTATCATGTATTCCTCGTCTACACTTCAAATGAATGTAAATGCGACACTTCCTTGCTAGGAAATAGCGTCTGCCGATGTCTAGGTATCGTAGCAATAGAGTTCTAATGCTACTTAAAACGCGATATCGCATCTCATTTCTATGCTTCATGGTAAGATATAATATGATTGGCGAAGTGTTATGTATTCCTCGTCTACGATTCAAATGAATGTAAATGCGGCACTTCCTTGCAAGGAAATAGCGTTTGCAGATGTCTACGTATCGTAGCAATAGAGTTCTAGTGCTTCTTAAAACGCGATATCGCATCTCATTTCTATGTTTCATTGTAAGATATAATATGATTTGCGAAGTATCATGTATTCCTCGTCTACACTTCTAATGAATGTAAATGCGACACTTCTTTGCTAGGAAATAGCGTTTGCAAATGTCTACCTATCGTAGCAATAGTGTTCTAATGCTTCATAAAACGCGATATCGCATCTCATTTCTATGTTTCATGGTAAGATATAATATGATTTGCGAAGTGTTATGTATTCCTCGTCTACGATTCAAATGAATGTAAATGCGACACTTCCTTGCAAGGAAATAGCGTTTGCAGATGTCTACGTATCGTAGCAATAGAGTTCTAATGCTTCTTAAAACGCGATATCGCATCTCATTTCTATGTTTCATGGTAAGATATAATATGATTTGCGAAGTATCATGTATTCCTCGTCTACACTTCAAATGAATGTAAATGCGACACTTCCTTGCTAGGAAATAGCGTCTGCCGATGTCTAGGTATCGTAGCAATAGAGTTCTAATGCTACTTAAAACGCGATATCGCATCTCATTTCTATGCTTCATGGTAAGATATAATATGATTGGCGAAGTGTTATGTATTCCTCGTCTACGATTCAAATGAATGTAAATGCGGCACTTCCTTGCAAGGAAATAGCGTTTGCAGATGTCTACGTATCGTAGCAATAGAGTTCTAGTGCTTCTTAAAACGCGATATCGCATCTCATTTCTATGTTTCATTGTAAGATATAATATGATTTGCGAAGTGTTATGTATTCCTCGCCTACACTTCAAATGAATGTAAATGCGACACTTCTTTGCTAGGAAATAGCGTTTGCAAATGTCTACCTATCGTAGCAATAGTGTTCTAATGCTTCTTAAAACGCGATATCGCATCTCATTTCTATGTTTCATGGTAAGATATAATATGATTTGCGAAGTATCATGTATTCCTCGTCTACACTTCAAATGAATGTAAATGCGACACTTCCTTGCTAGGAAATAGCGTCTGCCGATGTCTAGGTATCGTAGCAATAGAGTTCTAATGCTACTTAAAACGCGATATCGCATCTCATTTCTATGCTTCAGGGAAAGATATAATATGATTTGCGAAGTGTTATGTATTCCTCGTCTACTCTTCAAATGAATGTAAATGCGACACTTCCTTGCAAGGAAATAGCGATTGCAGATGTCTATGTATCGTGGCAATAGAGCTCATATGATTCTTAAAACGCGACATCGCATCTCATTTCTATGTTTCATGGTAAGATATAACATGATTTGCGAAGTGTTATGTATTCCTCGTCTACACTTCAAATGAATGTGAATGCGATACTTCCTCGCTAGGAAATAACGTCTGCCGATGTCTAAGTATCGTAGCAATAGCTTTCTAATGCTTCTTAAAACGCGATATCGAACCTCATTTCTATGTTTCATTGTAAGATATAATATGATTTGCGAAGTATCATGTATTCCTCGTCTACACTTCTAATGAATGTAAATGCGACACTTCCTTGCTAGGAAATAGCGTCTGCCGATGTCTAGGTATCGTAGCAATAGAGTTCTAATGCTACTTAAAACGCGATATCGCATCTCATTTCTATGCTTCATGGTAAGATATAATATGATTTGCGAAGTGTTATGTATTCCTCGTCTACGATTCAAATGAATGTAAATGCGACACTTCCTTGCAAGGAAATAGCGTTTGCAGATGTCTACGTATCGTAGCAATAGAGTTCTAATGCTTCTTAAAACGCGATATCGCATCTCATTTCTATGTTTCATGGTAAGATATAATATGATTTGCGAAGTATCATGTATTCCTCGTCTACACTTCAAATGAATGTAAATGCGACACTTCCTTGCTAGGAAATAGCGTCTGCCGATGTCTAGGTATCGTAGCAATAGAGTTCTAATGCTACTTAAAACGCGATATCGCATCTCATTTCTATGCTTCATGGTAAGATATAATATGATTGGCGAAGTGTTATGTATTCCTCGTCTACGATTCAAATGAATGTAAATGCGGCACTTCCTTGCAAGGAAATAGCGTTTGCAGATGTCTACGTATCGTAGCAATAGAGTTCTAGTGCTTCTTAAAACGCGATATCGCATCTCATTTCTATGTTTCATTGTAAGATATAATATGATTTGCGAAGTGTTATGTATTCCTCGCCTACACTTCAAATGAATGTAAATGCGACACTTCTTTGCTAGGAAATAGCGTTTGCAAATGTCTACCTATCGTAGCAATAGTGTTCTAATGCTTCTTAAAACGCGATATCGCATCTCATTTCTATGTTTCATGGTAAGATATAATATGATTTGCGAAGTATCATGTATTCCTCGTCTACACTTCAAATGAATGTAAATGCGACACTTCCTTGCTAGGAAATAGCGTCTGCCGATGTCTAGGTATCGTAGCAATAGAGTTCTAATGCTACTTAAAACGCGATATCGCATCTCATTTCTATGCTTCATGGTAAGATATAATATGATTGGCGAAGTGTTATGTATTCCTCGTCTACGATTCAAATGAATGTAAATGCGGCACTTCCTTGCAAGGAAATAGCGTTTGCAGATGTCTACGTATCGTAGCAATAGAGTTCTAGTGCTTCTTAAAACGCGATATCGCATCTCATTTCTATGTTTCATTGTAAGATATAATATGATTTGCGAAGTGTTATGTATTCCTCGCCTACACTTCAAATGAATGTAAATGCGACACTTCTTTGCTAGGAAATAGCGTTTGCAAATGTCTACCTATCGTAGCAATAGTGTTCTAATGCTTCTTAAAACGCGATATCGCATCTCATTTCTATGTTTCATGGTAAGATATAATATGATTTGCGAAGTATCATGTATTCCTCGTCTACACTTCAAATGAATGTAAATGCGACACTTCCTTGCTAGGAAATAGCGTCTGCCGATGTCTAGGTATCGTAGCAATAGAGTTCTAATGCTACTTAAAACGCGATATCGCATCTCATTTCTATGCTTCAGGGAAAGATATAATATGATTTGCGAAGTGTTATGTATTCCTCGTCTACTCTTCAAATGAATGTAAATGCGACACTTCCTTGCAAGGAAATAGCGATTGCAGATGTCTATGTATCGTGGCAATAGAGCTCATATGATTCTTAAAACGCGACATCGCATCTCATTTCTATGTTTCATGGTAAGATATAACATGATTTGCGAAGTGTTATGTATTCCTCGTCTACACTTCAAATGAATGTGAATGCGATACTTCCTCGCTAGGAAATAACGTCTGCCGATGTCTAAGTATCGTAGCAATAGCTTTCTAATGCTTCTTAAAACGCGATATCGAACCTCATTTCTATGTTTCATTGTAAGATATAATATGATTTGCGAAGTATCATGTATTCCTCGTCTACACTTCTAATGAATGTAAATGCGACACTTCCTTGCTAGGAAATAGCGTCTGCCGATGTCTAGGTATCGTAGCAATAGAGTTCTAATGCTACTTAAAACGCGATATCGCATCTCATTTCTATGCTTCATGGTAAGATATAATATGATTTGCGAAGTGTTATGTATTCCTCGTCTACGATTCAAATGAATGTAAATGCGACACTTCCTTGCAAGGAAATAGCGTTTGCAGATGTCTACGTATCGTAGCAATAGAGTTCTAATGCTTCTTAAAACGCGATATCGCATCTCATTTCTATGTTTCATGGTAAGATATAATATGATTTGCGAAGTATCATGTATTCCTCGTCTACACTTCTAATGAATGTAAATGCGACACTTCTTTGCTAGGAAATAGCGTTTGCAAATGTCTACCTATCGTAGCAATAGTGTTCTAATGCTTCATAAAACGCGATATCGCATCTCATTTCTATGTTTCATGGTAAGATATAATATGATTTGCGAAGTGTTATGTATTCCTCGTCTACGATTCAAATGAATGTAAATGCGACACTTCCTTGCAAGGAAATAGCGTTTGCAGATGTCTACGTATCGTAGCAATAGAGTTCTAATGCTTCTTAAAACGCGATATCGCATCTCATTTCTATGTTTCATGGTAAGATATAATATGATTTGCGAAGTATCATGTATTCCTCGTCTACACTTCAAATGAATGTAAATGCGACACTTCCTTGCTAGGAAATAGCGTCTGCCGATGTCTAGGTATCGTAGCAATAGAGTTCTAATGCTACTTAAAACGCGATATCGCATCTCATTTCTATGCTTCATGGTAAGATATAATATGATTGGCGAAGTGTTATGTATTCCTCGTCTACGATTCAAATGAATGTAAATGCGGCACTTCCTTGCAAGGAAATAGCGTTTGCAGATGTCTACGTATCGTAGCAATAGAGTTCTAGTGCTTCTTAAAACGCGATATCGCATCTCATTTCTATGTTTCATTGTAAGATATAATATGATTTGCGAAGTGTTATGTATTCCTCGCCTACACTTCAAATGAATGTAAATGCGACACTTCTTTGCTAGGAAATAGCGTTTGCAAATGTCTACCTATCGTAGAAATAGTGTTCTAATGCTTCTTAAAACGCGATATCGCATCTCATTTCTATGTTTCATGGTAAGATATAATATGATTTGCGAAGTATCATGTATTCCTCGTCTACACTTCAAATGAATGTAAATGCGACACTTCCTTGCTAGGAAATAGCGTCTGCCGATGTCTAGGTATCGTAGCAATAGAGTTCTAATGCTACTTAAAACGCGATATCGCATCTCATTTCTATGCTTCATGGAAAGATATAATATGATTTGCGAAGTGTTATGTATTCCCCGTCTACTCATCAAATGAATGTAAATGCGACACTTCCTTGCAAGGAAATAGCGATTGCAGATGTCTACGTATCGTGGCAATAGAGTTCATATGATTCTTAAAACGCGATATCGCATCTCATTTCTATGTTTCATGGTAAGATATAACATGATTTGCGAAGTGTTATGTATTCCTCGCCTACACTTCAAATGAATGTAAATGCGACACTTCTTTGCTAGGAAATAGCGTTTGCAAATGTCTACCTATCGTAGCAATAGTGTTCTAATGCTTCTTAAAACGCGATATCGCATCTCATTTCTATGTTTCATGGTAAGATATAATATGATTTGCGAAGTATCATGTATTCCTCGTCTACACTTCAAATGAATGTAAATGCGACACTTCCTTGCAAGGAAATAGCGTTTGCAGATGTCTACGTATCGTAGCAATAGAGTTCTAATGCTTCTTAAAACGCGATATCGCATCTCATTTCTATGTTTCATGGTAAGATATAATATGATTTGCGAAGTATCATGTATTCCTCGTCTACACTTCAAATGAATGTAAATGCGACACTTCCTTGCTAGGAAATAGCGTCTGCCGATGTCTAGGTATCGTAGCAATAGAGTTCTAATGCTACTTAAAACGCGATATCGCATCTCATTTCTATGTTTCATGGTAAGATATAATATGGTTTGCGAAGTATCATGTATTCCACGTCTACACTTCAAATGAATGTTAATGCGACAATTCCTTGCTAGGAAATAGCGTCTGCAGATGTCTAGGTATCGTAGCAATAGAGTTCTAATGCTACTTAAAACGCGATATCGCATCTCATTTCTATGTTTCATGGTAAGATATAATATTCATTGCGAAGTGTTATGCATTCCTCGTCTACGATTCAAATGAATGTAAATGCGACACTTCCTTGCAAGGAAATAGCGTTTGCAGATGTCTACGTATCGTAGCAATAGAGTTCTTATGATTCTTAAAACGCGATATCGCATCTCATTTCTATGTTTCATGGTAAGATATAATATGATTTGCGAAGTGTTATGTATTCCTCGTCTACACTTCAAATGAATGTAAACGCGACACTTCCTTGCTAGGAAATAGCGTCTGCCGATGTCTAGGTATCGTAGCAATAGAGTTCTAATGCTATTTAAATCGCGATATCGCATCTCATTTCTATGCTTCATGGTAAGGTATAATATGATTTGCGAAGTGTTACGTATTCCTCGTCTACGATTCAAATGAATGTAAATGCGACACTTCCTTGCAAGGAAATAGCGTTTACAGATGTCTACCTATCGTAGCAATAGTGTTCTAATGCTTCTTAAAACGCGATATCGCATCTCATTTCTATGTTTCATGGTAAGATATAATATGATTTGCGAAGTATCATGTATTCCTCGTCTACACTTCAAATGAATGTAAATGCGACACTTCCTTGCTAGGAAATAGCGTCTGCCGATGTCTAGGTATCGTAGCAATAGAGTTCTAATGCTACTTAAAACGCGATATCGCATCTCATTTCTATGCTTCATGGAAAGATATAATATGATTTGCGAAGTGTTATGTATTCCTCGTCTTCTCTTCAAATGAATGTAAATGCGACACTTCCTTGCAAGGAAATAGCGATTGCAGATGTCTATGTATCGTTGCAATAGAGCTCATATGATTCTTAAAACGCGATATCGCATCTCATTTCTATGTTTCATGGTAAGATATAACATGATTTGCGAAGTGTTATGTATTCCTCGTCTACACTTCAAATGAATGTGAATGCGATACTTCCTCGCTAGGAAATAGCGTCTGCCGATGTCTAGGTATCGTAGCAATAGCTTTCTAATGCTTCTTAAAACGCGATATCGAACCTCATTTCTATGTTTCATTGTAAGATATAATATGATTTGCGAAGTATCATGTATTCCTCGTCTACACTTCTAATGAATGTAAATGCGACACTTCCTTGCTAGGAAATAGCGTCTGCCGATGTCTAGGTATCGTAGCCATAGAGTTCTAATGCTACTTAAAACGCGATATCGCATCTCATTTCTATGCTTCATGGTAAGATATAATATGATTTGCGAAGTGTTATGTATTCCTCGTCTACGATTCAAATGAATGTAAATGCGACACTTCCTTGCCAGGAAATAGCGTTTGCAGATGTCTACGTATCGTAGCAATAGAGTTCTAATGCTTCTTAAAACGCGATATCGCATCTCATTTCTATGTTTCATGGTAAGATATAATATGATTTGCGAAGTATCATGTATTCCTCGTCTACACTTCAAATGAATGTAAATGCGACACTTCCTTGCTAGGAAATAGCGTCTGCCGATGTCTAGGTATCGTAGCAATAGAGTTCTAATGCTACTTAAAACGCGATATCGCATCCCATTTCTATGCTTCATGGTAAGATATAATATGATTGGCGAAGTGTTATGTATTCCTCGTCTACGATTCAAATGAATGTAAATGCGGCACTTCCTTGCAAGGAAATAGCATTTGCAGATGTCTACGTATCGTAGCAATAGAGTTCTAGTGCTTCTTAAAACGCGATATCGCATCTCATTTCTATGTTTCATTGTAAGATATAATATGATTTGCGAAGTGTTATGTATTCCTCGCCTACACTTCAAATGAATGTAAATGCGACACTTCTTTGCTAGGAAATAGCGTTTGCAAATGTCTACCTATCGTAGCAATAGTGTTCTAATGCTTCTTAAAACGCGATATCGCATCTCATTTCTATGTTTCATGGTAAGATATAATATGATTTGCGAAGTATCATGTATTCCTCGTCTACACTTCAAATGAATGTAAATGCGACACTTCCTTGCTAGGAAATAGCGTCTGCCGATGTCTAGGTATCGTAGCAATAGAGTTCTAATGCTACTTAAAACGCGATATCGCATCTCATTTCTATGCTTCATGGAAAGATATAATATGATTTGCGAAGTGTTATGTATTCCCCGTCTACTCATCAAATGAATGTAAATGCGACACTTCCTTGCAAGGAAATAGCGATTGCAGATGTCTACGTATCGTGGCAATAGTGTTCATATGATTCTTAAAACGCGATATCGCATCCCATTTCTATGTTTCATGGTAAGATATAATATGATTTGCGAAGTATCATGTATTCCTCGTCTACACTTCAAATGAATGTAAATGCGACACTTCCTTGCAAGGAAATAGCGTTTGCAAATGTCTACCTATCGTAGCAATAGTGTTCTAATGCTTCTCAAAACGCGATATCGCATCTCATTTCTATGTTTCATGGTAAGATATAATTTGATTTGCGAAGTGATATGTATTCCTCGTCTACACTTCAAATGAATGTAAATGCGACACTTCCTTGCAAGGAAATAGCGTCTGCAGATGTCTACGTATCGTAGCAATAGAGTTCATATGATTCTTAAAACGCGATATCGCATCTCATTTCTATGTTTCATGGTAAGATATAACATGATTTGCGAAGTGTTATGTATTCCTCGTCTACACTTCAAATGAATGTGAATGCGATACTTCCTCGCTAGGAAATAGCGTTTGCAGATATCTACGTATCGTAGCAATAGCTTTCTAGTGCTTCTTAAAACGCGATATCGCACCTCATTTCTATGTTTCATGGTATAGATATAATATGATTTGCGAAGAATCATGTATTCCTCGTCTACACTTCAAATGAATGTAAATGCGACACTTCCTCGCTAGGAAATAGCGTTTGCAGATGTCTACGTATCGTAGCAATAGAGTTCTAATGCTTCTTAAAACGCGATATCGCATTTCATTTCTATGTTTCATGATAAGATATAATATGATTTGCGAAGTGTTATGTATTCCTCGTCTACACTTCAAATGAATGTAAATGCGACACTTCTTTGCTAGGAAATAGCGTTTGCAAATGTCTACCTATCGTAGCAATAGTGTTCTAATGCTTCTCAAAACGCGATATCGCATCTCATTTCTATCTTTCATGGTAAGATATAATATAATTTGCGAAGTGTTATGTATTCCTCGTCTACACTTCAATTGAATGTAAATGCGACACTTCCTTGCAAGGAAATAGCGATTGCAGATGTCTACGTATCGTAGCAATAGAGTTCAAATGATTCTTAAAACGCGATATCGCATCTCATTTCTATGTTTCATGGTAAGATATAACATGATTTGCGAAGTGTTATGTATTCCTCGTCTACACATCAAATGAATGTGAATGCGATACTTCCTCGCTAGGAAATAGCGTTTGCAGATGTCTACGTATCGTAGCAATAGCTTTCTAATGCTTCTTAAAACGAGATATTGCATCTCATATCTATGTTTGATGATAAGATATAATATTCATTGCGAAGTGTTATGCATTCCTCGTCTACGTTTCAAATGAATGTAAATGCGACACTTCCATGCAAGGAAATAGCATTTGCAGATGTCTACGTATCGTAGCAATAGAGTTCTTATGATTCTTAAAACGCTATATTGCATCTCATTTCTACGTTTCGTGGTAAGATATAATATGATTTGCGAAGTGTCATGTATTCCTCGTCTACACTTCAAATGAATGTGAATGCGACACTTCCTCGCTAGGAAATAGCGTTTGCAGATGTCTACGTATCGTAGCAATAGAGTTCTAATGCTTCTTAAAACGCGATATCGCATCTCATTTCTATGTTTCATGATAAAATATAATATGATTTGCGAAGTGTTATGTATTCCTCGTCTACACTTCAAATGAATGTAAATGCGACACTTCTTTGCTAGGAAATAGCGTTTGCAAATGTCTACCTATCGTAGCAATAGTGTTCTAATGCTTCTCAAAACGCGATATCGCATCTCATTTCTATGTTTCATGGTAAGATATAATTTGATTTGCGAAGTGTTATGTATTCCTCGTCTACACTTCAAATGAATGTAAATGCGACACTTCCTTGCAAGGAAATAGCGATTGCAGATGTCTACGTATCGTAGCAATAGAGTTCAAATGATTCTTAAAACGCGATATCGCATCTCATTTCTATGTTTCATGGTAAGATATAACATGATTTGCGAAGTGTTATGTATTCCTCGTCTACACATCAAATGAATGTGAATGCGATACTTCCTCGCTAGGAAATAGCGTTTGCAGATGTCTACGTATCGTAGCAATAGCTTTCTAATGCTCCTTAAAACGAGATATTGCATCTCATATCTATGTTTGATGATAAGATATAATATTCATTGCGAAGTGTTATGCATTCCTCGTCTACGATTCAAATGAATGTAAATGCGACACTTCCTTGCTAGGAAATAGCGTTTGCAAATGTCTACCTATCGTAGCAATAGTGTTCTAATGCTTCTTAAAACGCGATATCGCATCTCATTTCTATGTTTCATGGTAAGATATAATATGATTCGCGAAGTATCATGTATTCCTCGTCTACACTTCAAATGAATGTAAATGCGACACTTCCTTGCTAGGAAATAGCGTCTGCCGATGTCTAGGTATCGTAGCAATGGAGTTCTAATGCTACTTAAAACGCGATATCGCATCTCATTTCTATGCTTCATGGAAAGATATAATATGATTTGCGAAGTGTTATGCATTCCTCGTCTACTCTTCAAATGAATGTGAATGCGACACTTCCTTGCAAGGAAATAGCGATTGCAGATGTGTACGTATCGTGGCAATAGAGTTCTAATGCTTCTTAAAACGCGATATCGCATCTCATTTCTATGTTTCATGATAAGATATAATATGATTTGCGAAGTGTTATGTATTCCTCGTCTACACTTCAAATGAATGTAAATGCGACACTTCTTTGCTAGGAAATACCGTTTGCAAATGTCTACCTATCGTAGCAATAGTGTTCTAATGCTTCTCAAAACGCGATATCGCATCTCATTTCTATGTTTCATGGTAAGATATAATATGATTTGCGAAGTGTTATGTATTCCTCGTCTACACTTCAAATGAATGTAAATGCGACACTTCCTTGCAAGGAAATAGCGATTGCAGATGTCTACGTATCGTAGCAATAGAGTTCAAATGATTCTTAAAACGCGATATCGCATCTCATTTCAATGTTTCATGGTAAGATATAACATGATTTGCGAAGTGTTATGTATTCCTCGTCTACACATCAAATGAATGTGAATGCGATACTTCCTCGCTAGGAAATAGCGTTTGCAGATGTCTACGTATCGTAGCAATAGCTTTCTAATGCTCCTTAAAACGAGATATTGCATCTCATATCTATGTTTGATGATAAGATATAATATTCATTGCGAAGTGTTATGCATTCCTCGTCTACGATTCAAATGAATGTAAATGCGACACTTCCTTGCAAGGAAATATCGTTTGCAGATGTCTACGTATCGAAGCAATAGAGTTCAAATGCTTCTTAAAAGGCGATATCGCATCTCATCTCTATGTTTCATGGTAAGATATAATATGATTTGCGAAGTATCACGTATTCCTCGTCTACACTTCAAATGAATGTAAATGCAACACTTCCTTGCTACGCAATAGCGTCTGCAGATGTCTACGTATCGTAGCAATAGAGTTCATATGATTCTTAAAACGAGATATTGCATCTCATTTCTATGTTTCATGGTAAGATATAATATGATTTGCGAAGTGTTATGTATTCCTCGTCTACACTTCAAATGAATGTAAATGCGACACTTCCTTGCAAGGAAATAGCGTTTCCAGATGTCTACGTATCGTAGCAATAGGGTTCTAATGCTTCTTAAAACGCGATATCGCATCTCATTTCTATGTTTTATGGTGAGATATAATATGATTTGCGAAGTGTTATGTATTCCTCGTCAACACTTCAAATGAATGTGAATGCGATACTTCCTCGCTAGGAAATAGCGTTTGCAGATGTCTACGTATCGTAGCAATAGCTTTCTAATGCTTCTTAAAACGCGATATCGCATCTCATTTCTATGTTTCATGGTAAGATATAATATGATTTGCGAAGTGTTATGTATTCCTCGCCTACACTTCAAATGAATGTAAATGCGACACTTCCTTGCAAGGAAATAGCGATTGCAGATGTCTACGTATCGTAGCAATAGCTTTCTAATGCTTCTTAAAACGCGATATCGCATCTCATTTCTATGTTTCATGGTAAGATATAATATGATTTGGGAAGTGTTATGTATTCCTCGCCTACACTTCAAATGAATGTAAATGCGACACTTCCTTGCAAGGAAATAGCGATTGCAGATGTCTACGTATCGTAGCAATAGTGTTCATATGATTCTTAAAACGCGATATCGCATCTCATTTCTATGTTTCATGGTAAGATATAACATGATTTGCGAAGTGTTATGTATTCCTCGTCTACACTTCAAATGAATGTGAATGCGATACTTCCTCGCTAGGAAATAACGTTTGCACATATCTACGTATCTTAGCAATAGCTTTCTAATGCTTCTTAAAACGCGATATCGAATCTCATTTCTATGTTTCATGGTATAGATATAATATGATTTGCGATGTATCATGTGTTCCTTGTCTACACTTCAAATGAATGTAAATGCGACACTTCCTTGCTAGGAAATAGCGTCTGCAGATGTCTAGGTATCGTAGCAATAGAGTTCAAATGCTTCTTAAAACGAGATATTGCATCTCATATCTATGTTTCATTATAAGGTATAATATTGATTGCGAAGTGTTATGCATTCCTCGTCTACGTTTCAAATGAATGTAAATGCGACACTTCCATGCAAGGAAATAACGTTTGCAGATGTCTACGTATCGTAGCAATAGGGTTCTAATGCTTCTTAAAACGTGATATCGCATCTCATTTCTATGTTTCATGGTAAGATATAATATGATTTGCGAAGTGTCATGTATTCCTCGTCTACACTTCAAATGAATGTAAATGCGACACTTCTTTGCTAGGAAATAGCGTTTGCAAATGTCTACCTATCGTAGCAATAGTGTTCTAATGCTTCTTAAAACGCGATATCGCATCTCATTTCTATGTTTCATGGTAAGATATAATATGATTTGCGAAGTATCATGTATTCCTCGTCTACACTTCAAATGAATGTAAATGCGACACTTCCTTGCTAGGAAATAGCGTCTGCCGATGTCTAGGTATCGTAGCAATAGAGTTCTAATGCTACTTAAAACGCGATATCGCATCTCATTTCTAAGCTTCATGGAAAGATATAATATGATTTGCGAAGTGTTATGTATTCCTCGTCTACTCTTCAAATGAATGTAAATGCGACACTTCCTTGCAAGGAAATAGCGATTGCAGATGTGTACGTATCGTGGCAATAGAGTTCATATGATTCTTAAAACGCGATATCGCATCTCATTTCTATGTTTCATGGTAAGATATAACATGATTTGCGAAGTGTTATGTACTCCTCGTCTACACTTCAAATGAATGTGAATGCGATACATCCTCGCTAGGAAATAGCGTTTGCAGATGTCTACGTATCGTAGCAATAGCTTTCTAATGCTTCTTAAAACGCGATATCGAATCTCATTTCTATGTTTCATGGTAAGATATAATATGATTTGCGAAGTATCATGTATTCCTCGTCTACACTTCAAATGAATGTAAATGCGACACTTCCTTGCTAGGAAATAGCGTCTGCCGATGTCTAGGTATCGTAGCAATAGAGTTCTAATGCTACTTAAAACGCGATATCGCATCTCATTTCTATGCTTTATGGTAAGATATAATATGATTTGCGAAGTGTTATGTATTCCTCGTCTACGATTCAAATGAATGTAAATGCGACACTTCCTTGCAAGGAAATAGCGTTTGCAGATGTCCACGTATCGTAGCAATAGAGTTCTAATGCTTCTTAAAACGCGATATCGCATCTCATTTCTATGTTTCATGGTAAGATATAATATGATTTGCGAAGTATCATGTATTCCTCGTCTACACTTCAAATGAATGTAAATGCGACACTTCCTTGCTAGGAAATAGCGTCTGCCGATGTCTAGGTATCGTAGCAATAGAGTTCTAATGCTACTTAAAACGCGATATCGCATCTCATTTCTATGCTTCATGGTAAGATATAATATGATTGGCGAAGTGGATTCCTCGTCTACGATTCAAATGAATGTAAATGCGACACTTCCTTGCAAGGAAATACCGTTTGCAGATGTCTACGTATCGTAGCAATAGAGTTCTAGTGCTTCTTAAAACGCGATATCGCATCTCATTTCTATGTTTCATGGTAAGATATAATATGATTTGCGAAGTGTTATGTATTCCTCGTCTACACTTCAAATGAATGTAAATGCGACACTTCTTTGCTAGGAAATAGCGTTCGCAAATGTCTACCTATCGCAGCAATAGTGTTCCAATGCTTCTTAAAACGCGATATCGCATCTCATTTCTATGTTTCATGGTAAGATATAATATGATTTGCGAAGTGTTATGTATTCCTCGTCTACATTTCAAATGAAAGTAAATGCGACACTTCCTTGCAAGGAAATAGCGATTGCAGATGTCTACGTATCGTAGCAATAGAGTTCATATGATTCTTAAAACGCGATATCGCATCTCATTTCTATGTTTCATGGTAAGATATAACATGATTTGCGAAGTGTTATGTATTCCTCGTCTACACTTCAAATGAATGTGAATGCGATACTTCCTCGCTAGGAAATAGCGTTTGCAGATATCTACGTATCGTAGCAATAGCTTTCTAATGCTTCTTAAAACGCGATATCGAATCTCATTTCTATGTTTCATGGTATAGATATAATATGATTTGCGATGTATCATGTATTCCTCGTCTACACTTCAAATGAATGTAAATGCGACACTTCCTTGCTAGGAAATAGCGTCTGCAGATGTCTAGGTATCGTAGCAATAGAGTTCTAATGCTTCTTAAAACGCAATATCGCATGTCATTTCTATGTTTCATGGTAAGATATAATATGATTTGCGAAGTGTTATGTATTCCTCGCCTACACTTCAAATGAATGTAAATGCGACACTTCCTTGCAAGGAAATAGCGATTGCAGATGTCTACGTATCGTAGCAATAGAGTTCATATGATTCTTAAAACGCGATATCGCATCTCATTTCTATGTTTCATGGTAAGATATAACATGATTTGCGAAGTGTTATGTATTCCTCGTCTACACTTCAAATGAATGTGAATGCGATACTTCCTCGCTGGGAAATAACGTTTGCACATATCTACGTATCGTAGCAATAGCTTTCTAATGCTTCTTAAAACGCGATATCGAATCTCATTTCTATGTTTCATGGTATAGATATAATATGATTTGCGATGTATCATGTATTCCTTGTCTACACTTCAAATGAATGTAAATGCGACACTTCCTTGCTAGGAAATTGCGTCTGCAGATGTCTAGGTATCGTAGCAATAGAGTTCAAATGCTTCTTAAAACGAGATATTGCATCTCATATCTATGTTTCATTATAAGGTATAATATTGATTGCGAAGTGTTATGCATTCCTCGTCTACGTTTCAAATGAATGTAAATGCGACACTTCCATGCAAGGAAATAACGTTTGCAGATGTCTACGTATCGTAGCAATAGGGTTCTAATGCTTCTTAAAACGCGATATCGCATCTCATTTCTATGTTTCATGGTAAGATATAATATGATTTGCGAAGTATCATGTATTCCTCGTCTACACTTCAAATGAATGTAAATGCGACACTTCCTTGCTAGGAAATAGCGTCTGCCGATGTCTAGGTATCGTAGCAATAGAGTTCTAATGCTACTTAAAACGCGATATCGCATCTCATTTCTATGTTTCATGGTAAGATGTAATATGATTTGCGAAGTGTCATGTATTCCTCGTCTACACTTCAAATGAATGTGAATGCGATACTTCTTCGCTAGGAAATAGCGTTTGCAGATATCTACGTATCGTAGCAATAGCTTTCTAATGCTTCTTAAAACGCGATATCGCATCTCATTTCTATGTTTCATGGTAAGATATAATATGATTTGGGAAGTGTTATGTATTCCTCGCCTACACTTCAAATGAATGTAAATGCGACACTTCCTTGCAAGGAAATAGCGATTGCAGATGCCTACGTATCGTAGCAATAGAGTTCATATGATTCTTAAAACGCGATATCGCATCTCATTTCTATGTTTCATGGTAAGATATAACATGATTTGCGAAGTGTTATGTATTCCTCGTCTACACTTCAAATGAATGTGAATGCGATACTTCCTCGCTAGGAAATAACGTTTGCACATATCTACGTATCGTAGCAATAGCTTTCTAATGCTTCTTAAAACGCGACATCGAATCTCATTTCTATGTTTCATGGTATAGATATAATATGATTTGCGATGTATCATGTATTCCTTGTCTACACTTCAAATGAATGTAAATGCGACACTTCCTTGCTAGGAAATTGCGTCTGCAGATGTCTAGGTATCGTAGCAATAGAGTTCAAATGCTTCTTAAAACGAGATATTGCATCTCATATCTATGTTTCATTATAAGGTATAATATTGATTGCGAAGTGTTATGCATTCCTCGTCTACGTTTCAAATGAATGTAAATGCGACACTTCCATGCAAGGAAATAACGTTTGCAGATGTCTACGTATCGTAGCAATAGGGTTCTAATGCTTCTTAAAACGCGATATCGCATCTCATTTCTATGTTTCATGGTAAGATATAATATGATTTGCGAAGTATCATGTATTCCTCGTCTACACTTCAAATGAATGTAAATGCGACACTTCCTTGCTAGGAAATAGCGTCTGCCGATGTCTAGGTATCGTAGCAATAGAGCTCTAATGCTACTTAAAACGCGATATCGCATCTCATTTCTATGCTTCATGGTAAGATATAATATGATTGGCGAAGTGTTATGGATTCCTCTTCTACGATACAAATGAATGTAAATGCGACATTTCCTTGCAAGGAAATACCGTTTGCAGATGACTACGTATCGTAGCAATAGAGTTCTAGTGCTTCTTAAAACGCGATATCGCATCTCATTTCTATGCTTCATGGAAAGATATAATATGATTTGCGAAGTGTTATGTATTCCTCGTCTACTCTTCAAATGAATGTAAATGCGACACTTCCTTGCAAGGAAATAGCGATTGCAGATGTGTACGTATCGTGGCAATAGAGTTCATATGATTCTTAAAACGCGATATCGCATCTCATTTCTATGTTTCATGGTAAGATATAACATGATTTGCGAAGTGTTATGTACTCCTCGTCTACACTTCAAATGAATGTGAATGCGATACTTCCTCGCTAGGAAATAGCGTTTGCAGATGTCTAAGTATCGTAGCAATAGCTTTCTAATGCTTCTTAAAACGCGATATCGAACCTCATTTCTATGTTTCATGGTAAGATATAATATGATTTGCGAAGTATCATGTATTCCTCGTCTACACTTCAAATGAATGTAAATGCGACACTTCCTTGCTAGGAAATAGCGTCTGCCGATGTCTAGGTATCGTAGCAATAGAGTTCTAATGCTACTTAAAACGCGATATCGCATCTCATTTCTATGCTTCATGGTAAGATATAATATGATTTGCGAAGTGTTATGTATTCCTCGTCTACGATTCAAATGAATGTAAATGCGACACTTCCTTGCAAGGAAATAGCGTTTGCAGATGTCTACGTATCGTAGCAATAGAGTTCTAATGCTTCTTAAAACGCGATATCGCATCTCATTTCTATGTTTCATGGTAAGATATAATATGATTTGCGAAGTATCATGTATTCCTCGTCTACACTTCAAATGAATGTAAATGCGACACTTCCTTGCTAGGAAATAGCGTCTGCCGATATCTAGGTATCGTAGCAATAGAGTTCTAATGCTACTTGAAACGCGATATCGCATCTCATTTCTATGCTTCATGGTAAGATATAATATGATTGGCGAAGTGTTATGTATTCCTCGTCTACGATTCAAGTGAATGTAAATGCGACACTTCCTTGCAAGGAAATAGCGTTTGCAGATGTCTACGTATCGTAGCAATAGAGTTCTAGTGCTTCTTAAAACGCGATATCGCATCTCATTTCTATGTTTCATGGTAAGATATAATATGATTTGCGAAGTGTTATGTATTCCTCGCCTACACTTCAAATGAATGTAAATGCGACACTTCCTTGCAAGGAAATAGCGATTGCAGATATCTACGTATCGTAGCAATAGAGTTCATATGATTCTTAAAACGCGATATCGCATCTCATTTCTATGATTCATGGTAAGATATAACATGATTTGCGAAGTGTTATGTATTCCTCGTCTACACTTCAAATGAATGTGAATGCGATACTTCCTCGCTAGGAAATAGCGTTTGCAGATATCTACGTGTCGTAGCAATAGCTTTCTAATGCTTCTTAAAACGCGATATCGAATCTCATTTCTATGTTTCATGGTATAGATATAATATGATTTGCGAAGGATCATGTATTCCTCGTCTACACTTCAAATGAATGTAAATGCGACACTTCCTTGCTAGGAAATAGCTTTTGCAGATGTCTACGTATCGAAGCAATAGAGTTCAAACGCTTCTTAAAACGAGATATTGCATCTCATATCTATGTTTCATGATGAGATATAATATTCATTGCGAAGTGTTATGCATTCCCCGTCTACGATTCAAATGAATGTAAATGTGACACTTCCTTGCAGGGAAATAGCGTTTGCAAATGTCTACCTATCGCAGCAATAGTGTTCTAATGCTTCTTAAAACGCGATATCGCATCTCATTTCTATGTTTCATGGTAAGATATAATATGATTTGCGAAGTGTTATGTATTCCTCGTCTACATTTCAAATGAAAGTAAATGCGACACTTCCTTGCAAGGAAATAGCGATTGCAGATGTCTACGTATCGTAGCAATAGAGTTCATATGATTCTTAAAACGCGATATCGCATCTCATTTCTATGTTTCATGGTAAGATATAACATGATTTGCGAAGTGTTACGTATTCCTCGTCTACACTCCAAATGAATGTGAATGCGATACTTCCTCGCTAGGAAATAGCGTTTGCAGATATCTACGTATCGTAGCAATAGCTTTCTAATGCTTCTTAAAACGCGATATCGAATCTCATTTCTATGTTTCATGGTATAGATATAATATGATTTGCGAAGTATCATGTATTCCTCGTCTACACTTCAAATGAATGTAAATGCGACACTTCCTTGCTAGGAAATAGCGTCTGCAGATGTCTAGGTATCGTAGCAATAGAGTTCTAATGCTTCTTAAAACGCAATATCGCATGTCATTTCTATGTTTCATGGTAAGATATAATATGATTTGCGAAGTGTTATGTATTCCTCGTCTACACTTCAAATGAATGTAAATGCGACACTTCTTTGCTAGGAAATAGTGTTTGCAAATGTCTACCTGTCGTAGCAATAGTGTTCTAATGCTTCTCAAAACGCGATATCGCATCTCATTTCTATGTTTCGTGGTAAGATATAATATGATTTGCGAAGTATCACGTATTCCTCGTCTACACTTCAAATGATTGTAAATGCGACACTTCCTTGCTAGGAAATAGCGTCTGCAGATGTCTAGGTATCGTAGCAATAGAGTTCTAATGCTTCTTAAAACGCGACGTCGCATCTCATTTCAATGCTTCATGGTAAGATATAATATGATTTGCGAAGTGTTATGTATTCCTCGTCTACACTTCAAATGAATGTAAATGCGACACTTCTTTGCTAGGAAATAGCGTTTGCAAATGTCTACCTATCGTAGCAATAGTGTTCTAATGCTTCTTAAAACGCAATATCGCATCTCATTTCTATGTTTCATGGTAAGATATAATATGATTTGCGAAGTATCATGTATTCCTCGTCTACACTTCAAATGAATGTAAATGCGACACTTCCTTGCTAGGAAATAGCGTCTGCCGATGTCTAGGTATCGTAGCAATAGAGTTCTAATGCTACTTAAAACGCGATATCGCATCTCATTTCTATGCTTCATGGAAAGATATAATATGATTTGCGAAGTGTTATGTATTCCTCGTCTACTCTTCAAATGAATGTAAATGCGACACTTCCTTGCAAGGAAATAGCGATTGCAGATGTGTACGTATCGTGGCAATAGAGTTCATATGATTCTTAAAACGCGATATCGCATCTCATTTCTATGTTTCATGGTAAGATATAACATGATTTGCGAAGTGTTATGTATTCCTCGTCTACACTTCAAATGAATGTGAATGCGATACTTCCTCGCTAGGAAATAGCGTTTGCAGACATCTACGTATCGTAGCAATAGCTTTCTAATGCTTCTTAAAACGCGATGTCGCATCTCATTTCTATGTTTCATGGGAAGATATAATATGATTTGCGAAGTGTTATGTATTCCTCGCCTACACTTCAAATGAATGTAAATGCGACACTTCCTTGCAAGGAAATAGCGATTGCAGATGTCTACGTATCGTAGCAATAGAGTTCATATGATTCTTAAAACGCGATATCGCATCTCATTTCTATGTTTCATGGTAAGATATAACATGATTTGCGAAGTGTTATGTATTCCTCGTCTACACTTCAAATGAATGTGAATGCGATACTTCCTCGCTAGGAAATAGCGTTTGCAGATATCTACGTATCGTAGCAATAGCTTTCTAATGCTTCTTAAAACGCGATATCGCATCTCATTTCTATATTTCATGGTAAGATATAATATCGTTTGGGAAGTGTTATGTATTCCTCGCATACACTTCAAATGAATGTAAATGCGACACTTCCTTGCAAGGAAATAGCGATTGCAGATGTCTACGTATCGTAGCAATAGAGTTCATATGATTCTTAAAACGCGATATCGCATCTCATTTCTATGTTTCATGGTAAGATATAACATGATTTGCGAAGTGTTATGTATTCCTCGTCTACACTTCAAATGAATGTGAATGCGATACTTCCTCGCTAGGAAATAACGTTTGCACATATCTACGTATCGTAGCAATTGCTTTCTAATGCTTCTTAAAACGCGATATCGAATCTCATTTCTATGTTTCATGGTATAGATATAATATGATTTGCGAAGTATCATGTATTCCTTGTCTACACTTCAAATGAATGTGAATGCGATACTTCCTCGCTAGGAAATAGCGTTTGCCGATGTCTAGGTATCGTAGCAATAGCTTTCTAATGCTTCTTAAAACGCGATATCGAATCTCATTTCTATGTTTCATGGTAAGATATAATATGATTTGCGAAGTATCATGTATTCCTCGTCTACACTTCAAATGAATGTAAATGCGACACTTCCTTGCTAGGAAATAGCGTCTGCCGATGTCTAGGTATCGTAGCAATAGAGTTCTAATGCTACTTAAAACGCGATATCGCATCTCATTTCTATGCTTCATGGTAAGATACAATATGATTTGCGAAGTGTTATGTATTCCTCGTCTATGATTCAAATGAATGTAAATGCGACACTTCCTTGCAAGGAAATAGCGTTTGCAGATGTCTACGTATCGTAGCAATAGAGTTCTAGTGCTTCTTAAAACGCGATATCGCATCTCATTTCTATGTTTCATTGTAAGATATAATATGATTTGCGAAGTGTTATGTATTCCTCGCCTACACTTCAAATGAATGTAAATGCGACACTTCTTTGCTAGGAAATAGCGTTTGCAAATGTCTACCTATCGTAGCAATAGTGTTCTAATGCTTCTTAAAACGCGATATCGCATCTCATTTCTATGTTTCATGGTAAGATATAATATGATTTGCGAAGTATCATGTATTCCTCGTCTACACTTCAAATGAATGTAAATGCGACACTTCCTTGCTAGGAAATAGCGTCTGCCGATGTCTAGGTATCGTAGCAGTAGAGTTCTAATGCTACTTAAAACGCGATATCGCATCTCATTTCTATGCTTCATGGAAAGATATAATATGATTTGCGAAGTGTTATGTATTCCTCGTCTACTCTTCAAATGAATGTAAATGCGACACTTCCTTGCAAGGAAATAGCGATTGCAGATGTGTACGTATCGTGGCAATAGAGTTCATATGATTCTTAAAACGCGATATCGCATCTCATTTCTATGTTTCATGGTAAGATATAACATGATTTGCGAAGTGTTATGTATTCCTCGTCTACACTTCAAATGAATGTGAATGCGATACTTCCTCGCTAGGAAATAGCGTTTGCAGACATCAACGTATCGTAGCAATAGCTTTCTAATGCTTCTTAAAACGCGATATCGCATCTCATTTCTATGTTTCATGGGAAGATATAATATGATTTGCGAAGTGTTATGTATTCCTCGCCTACACTTCAAATGAATGTAAATGCGAAACTTCCTTGCAAGGAAATAGCGATTGCAGATGTCTAGGTATCGTAGCAATAGCTTTATAATGCTTCTTAAAACGCGATATCGAATCTCATTTCTATGTTTCATGGTAAGATATAATATGATTTGCTAAGTATCATGTATTCCTCGTCTACACTTCAAATGAATGTAAATGCGACACTTCCTTGCTAGGAAATAGCGTCTGCCGATGTCTAGGTATCGTAGCAATAGAGTTCTAATGCTACTTAAAACGCGATATCGCATCTCATTTCTATGCTTCATGGTAAGATATAATATGATTTGCGAAGTATCATGTATTCCTCGTCTACACTTCAAATGAATGTAAATGCGACACTTCCTTGCTAGGAAATAGCGTCTGCCGATGTCTAGGTATCGTGGCAATAGAGTTCTAATGCTACTTAAAACGCGATATCGCATCTCATTTCTATGCTTCATGGAAAGATATAATATGATGTGCGAAGTGTTATGTATTCCTCGTCTACTCTTCAAATGAATGTAAATGCGACACTTCCTTGCAAGGAAATAGCGATTGCAGATGTCTACGTATCGTGGCAATAGAGTTCATATGATTCTTAAAACGCGATATCGCATCTCATTTCTATGTTTCATGGTAAGATATAACATGATTTGCGAAGTGTTATGTATTCCTCGTCTACACTTCAAATGAATGTGAATGCGATACTTCCTCGCTAGGAAATAGCGTTTGCAGATGTCTACGTATCGTAGCAATAGCTTTCTAATGCTTCTTAAAACGCGACATCGCATCTCATTTCTATGCTTCATGGTAAGATATAATATGATTTGCAAAGTGTTATGTATTCCTCGTCTACGATTCAAATGAATGTAAACGCGACACTTCCTTGCAAGGAAATAGCGTTTGCAGATGTCTACGTATCGTAGCAATAGAGTTCTAATGCTTCTTAAAACGCGATATCGCATCTCATTTCTATGCTTCATGGTAAGATATAATATGATTTGCGAAGTATCATGTATTCCTCGTCTACACTTCAAATGAATGTAAATGCGACACTTCCTTGCTAGGAAATAGCGTCTGCCGATGTCTAGGTATCGTAGTAATAGAGTTCTAATGCTACTTAAAACGCGATATCGCATCTCATTTCTATGCTTCATGGTAAGATATAATATGATTGGCGAAGTGTTATGTATTCCTCGTCTACGATTCAAATGAAAGTAAATGCGACACTTCCTTGCAAGGAAATAGCGTTTGCAGATGTCTACGTATCGTAGCAATAGAGTTCTAGTGCTTCTTAAAACGCGATATCGCATCTCATTTCTATGTTTCATGGTAAGATATAATATGATTTGCGAAGTGTTATGTATTCCTCGCCTACACTTCAAATGAATGTAAATGCGACACATCCTTGCAAGGAAATAGCGATTGCAGATGTCTACGTATCGTAGCAATAGAGTTCATATGATTCTTAAAACGCGATATCGCATCTCATTTCTATGTTTCATGGTAAGATATAACATGATTTGCGAAGTGTTATGTGTTCCTCGTCTACACTTCAAATGAATGTGAATGCGATACTTCCTCGCTAGGAAATAGCGTTTGCAGATATCTACGTGTCGTAGCAATAGCTTTCTAATGCTTCTTAAAACGCGATATCGAATCTCATTTCTATGTTTCATGGTATAGATATAATATGATTTGCGAAGTATCATGTATTCCTCGTCTACACTTCAAATGAATGTAAATGCGACACTTCCTTGCTAGGAAATAGCGTCTGCAGATGTCTAGGTATCGTAGCAGGAGAGTTCAAATGCTTCTTAAAACGAGATATTGCATCTCTTATCTATGTTTCATGACAAGATATAATATTCATTGCGAAGTGTTATGCATTCCTCGTCTACACTTCAAATGAATGTAAATGCGACACTTCCTTGCAAGGAAATAGCGATTGCAGATGTCTACGTATCGTAGCAATAGAGTTCAAATGTTTCTTAAAACGCGATATCGCATCTCATTTCTATGTTTCATGGTAAGATATAACATGATTTGCGAAGTGTTATGTATTCCTCGTCTACACATCAAATGAATGTGAATGCGATACTTCCTCGCTAGGAAATAGCGTTTGCAGATGTCTACGTATCGTAGCAATAGCTTTCTAATGCTTCTTAGAACGAGATATTGCATCTCATATCTATGTTTGATGATAAGAAATAATATTCATTGCGAAGTGTTATGCATTCCTCGTCTACGATTCAAATGAATGTAAATGCGACACTTCCATGCAAGGAAATAGCATTTGCAGATGTCTACGTATCGTAGCAATAGAGTTCATATGATTCTTAAAACGCTATATTGCATCTCATTTCTACGTTTCGTGGTAAGATATAATATGATTTGCGAAGTGTCATGTATTCCTCGTCTACACTTCAAATGAATGTGAATGCGACACTTCCTCGCTAGGAAATAGCGTTTGCAGATGTCTACGTATCGTAGCAATAGAGTTCTAATGCTTCTTAAAACGCGATATCGCATCTCATTTCTATGTTTCATGATAAGATATAATATGATTTGCGAAGTGTTATGTATTCCTCGTCTACACATCAAATGAATGTAAATGCGACACTTCCTTGCAAGGAAATAGCGTTTGCAGATGTCTACGTATCGAAGCAATAGAGTTCAAATGCTTCTTAAAACGCGATATCGCATCTCATCTCTATGTTTCATGGTAAGATATAATATGATTTGCGAAGTATCACGTATTCCTCGTCTACACTTCAAATGAATGTAAATGCGACACTTCCTTGCTACGCAATAGCGTCTGCAGATGTCTACGTATCGTAGCAATAGAGTTCATATGATCCTTAAAACAAGATATTGCATCTCATTTCTATGTTTCATGATAAGATATAATATGATTTGCGAAGTGTTATGTATTCCTCGTCTACACTTCAAATGAATGTAAATGCGACACTTCCTTGCAAGGAAATAGCGTTTGCAGATGTCTACGTATCGTAGCAATAGAGTTCTAATGCTTCTTAAAACGCGATATCGCATCTCATTTTTATGTTTCATGGTAAGATATAATATGATTTGCGAAGTATCATGTATTCCTCGTCTACACTCCAAATGAATGTAAATACGACACTTCCTTGCTAGGAACTAGCGTCTGCCGATGTCTAGGTATCGTAGCAATAGAGTTCTAATGCTACTTAAAACGCGATATCGCATCTCATTTCTATGCTTCATGGTAAGATATAATATGATTTGCGAAGTGTTATGTATTCCTCGTCTACGATTCAAATGAATGTAAATGCGACACTTCCTTGCAAGGAAATAGCGTTTGCAGATGTCTACGTACCGTAGCAATAGAGTTCTAATGCTTCTTGAAACGCGATATCGCATCTCATTTCTATGTTTCATGGTAAGATATAATATGATTTGCGAAGTGTTATGTATTCCTCGCCTACACTTCAAATGAATGTAAATGAGACACTTCCTTGCAAGGAAATAGCGTCTGCAGATGTCTACGTATCGTAGCAATAGAGTTCATATGATTCTTAAAACGCGATATCGCATCTCATTTCTATGTTTCATGTTAAGATATAATATGATTTGCGAAGTGTCATGTATTTCTCGTCTACACTTTAAACGAATGTAAATGCGACACTTCCTTGCAAGGAAATAGCGTTTACAGATGTCTACCTATCGTAGCAATAGTGTTCTAATGCTTCTTAAAACGCGATATCGCATCTCATTTCTATGTTTCATGGTAAGATATAATATGATTTGCGAAGTATCATGTATTCCTCGTCTACACTTCAAATGAATGTAAATGCGACACTTCCTTGCTAGGAAATAGCGTCTGCCGATGTCTAGGTATCGTAGCAATAGAGATCTAATGCTACTTAAAACGCGATATCGCATCTCCTTTCTATGCTTCATGGTAAGATATAATATGATTTGCGAAGTGTCATGTATTCCTCGTCTACGATTCAAATGAATGTTAATGCGACAATTCCTTGCTAGGAAATAGCGTCTGCAGATGTCTAGGTATCGTAGCAATAGAGTTCTAATGCTACTTAAAACGCGATATCGCATCTCATTTCTATGTTTCATGGTAAGATATAATATTCATTGCGAAGTGCTATGCATTCCTCGTCTACGATTCAAATGAATGTAAATGCGACACTTCTTTGCTAGGAAATAGCGTTTGCAAATGTCTACCTATCGTAGCAATAGTGTTCTAATGCTTCTTAAAACGCGATATCGCATCTCATTTCTATGTTTCATGGTAAGATGTAATATGGTTTGCGAAGTATCATGTATTCCTCGTCTACACTTCAAATGAATGTTAATGCGACACTTCCTTGCTAGGAAATAGCGTCTGCAGATGTCTAGGTATCGTAGCAATAGAGTTCTAATGTTACTTAAAACGCGATATCGCATCTCATTTCTATGTTTCATGGTAAGATATAACATGATTTGCGAAGTGTTATGTATTCCTCGTCTACACTTCAAATGAATGTGAATGCGATACTTCCTCGCTAGGAAATAGCGTTTGCAGATGTCTACGTATCGCAGCAATAGCTTTCTAATGCTTCTTAAAACGCGATATCGAATCTCATTCTATGTTTCATGGTAAGATATAATATGATTTGCGAAGTGTCATGTATTCTCGTCAACACTTCAAATGAATGTAAATGCGACACTTCCTTGCAAGGAAATAGCGTTTACAGATGTCTACCTATCGTAGCAATAGTGTTCTAATGCTTCTTAAAACGCGATATCGCATCTCATTTCTATGTTTCATGGTAAGATATAATATGATTTGCGAAGTATCATGTATTCCTCGTCTACACTTCAAATGAATGTAAATGCGACACTTCTTTGCTAGGAAATAGCGTTTGCAAATGTCTACCTATCGTAGCAATAGTGTTCTAATGCTTCTTAAAACGCGATATCGCATCTCATTTCTATGTTTCATGGTAAGATATAACATGATTTGCGAAGTGTTATGTATTCCTCGTCTACACTTCAAATGAATGTAAATGCGACACCTCTTTGCTAGGAAATAGCG
Source organism: Xylocopa sonorina (assembly GCF_050948175.1). Lineage (NCBI taxonomy): Eukaryota > Metazoa > Arthropoda > Insecta > Hymenoptera > Apidae > Xylocopa > Xylocopa sonorina. The sequence goes on from NW_027490322.1 coordinate 524,537, forward strand.
TTTGCAAATGTCTACCTATCGTAGCAATAGTGTTCTAATGCTTCTTAAAACGCGATATCGCATCTCATTTCTATGTTTCATGGTAAGATATAATATGGTTTGCGAAGTATCATGTATTCCTCGTCTACACTTCAAATGAATGTTAATGCGACAATTCCTTGCTAGGAAATAGCGTCTGCAGATGTCTAGGTATCGTAGCAATAGAGTTCTAATGCTACTTAAAACGCGATATCGCATCTCATTTCTATGTTTCATGGTAAGATATAATATTCATTGCGAAGTGTTATGCATTCCTCGTCTACGATTCAAATGAATGTAAATGCGACACTTCCTTGCAAGGAAATAGCGTTTGCAGATGTCTACGTATCGTAGCAATAGAGTTCTAGTGCTTCTTAAAACGCGATATCGCATCTCATTTCTATGTTTCATTGTAAGATATAATATGATTTGCGAAGTGTTATGTATTCCTCGCCTACACTTCAAATGAATGTAAATGCGACACTTCCTTGCCAGGAAATAGCGTCTGCCGATGTCTAGGTATCGTAGCAATAGAGTTCTAATGCTACTTAAAACGCGATATCGCATCTCATTTCTATGCTTCATGGAAAGATATAAATGATTTGCGAAGTGTTATGTATTCCTCGTCTACTCATCAAATGAATGTAAATGCGACACTTCCTTGCAAGGAAATAGCGATTGCAGATGTCTACGTATCGTGGCAATAGAGTTCATATGATTCTTAAAACGCGATATCGCATCTCATTTCTATGTTTCATGGTAAGATATAACATGATTTGCGAAGTGTTATGTATTCCTCGTCTACACTTCAAATGAATGTGAATGCGATACTTCCTCGCTAGGAAATAGCGTTTGCAGATGTCTACGTATCGTAGCAATAGCTTTCTAATGCTTCTTAAAACGCGACATCGCATCTCATTTCTATGCTTCATGGTAAGATATAATATGATTTGCGAAGTGTTATGTATTCCTCGTCTACGATTCAAATGAATGTAAATGCGACACTTCCTTGCAAGGAAATAGCGTTTGCAGATGTCTACGTATCGTAGCAATAGAGTTCTAATGCTTCTTAAAACGCGATATCGCATCTCATTTCTATGTTTCATGGTAAGATATAATATGATTTGCGAAGTATCATGTATTCCTCGTCTACACTTCAAATGAATGTAAATGCGACACTTCCTTGCTAGGAAATAGCGTCTGCCGATGTCTAGGTATCGTAGCAATAGAGATCTAATGCTACTTAAAACGCGATATCGCATCTCCTTTCTATGCTTCATGGTAAGATATAATATGATTTGCGAAGTGTCATGTATTCCTCGTCTACGATTCAAATGAATGTTAATGCGACAATTCCTTGCTAGGAAATAGCGTCTGCAGATGTCTAGGTATCGTAGCAATAGAGTTCTAATGCTACTTAAAACGCGATATCGCATCTCATTTCTATGTTTCATGGTAAGATATAATATTCATTGCGAAGTGCTATGCATTCCTCGTCTACGATTCAAATGAATGTAAATGCGACACTTCTTTGCTAGGAAATAGCGTTTGCAAATGTCTACCTATCGTAGCAATAGTGTTCTAATGCTTCTTAAAACGCGATATCGCATCTCATTTCTATGTTTCATGGTAAGATATAATATGATTTGCGAAGTATCATGTATTCCTCGTCTACACTTCAAATGAATGTAAATGCGACACTTCCTTGCCAGGAAATAGCGTCTGCCGATGTCTAGGTATCGTAGCAATAGAGTTCTAATGCTACTTAAAACGCGATATCGCATCTCATTTCTATGCTTCATGGAAAGATATAAATGATTTGCGAAGTGTTATGTATTCCTCGTCTACTCATCAAATGAATGTAAATGCGACACTTCCTTGCAAGGAAATAGCGATTGCAGATGTCTACGTATCGTGGCAATAGAGTTCATATGATTCTTAAAACGCGATATCGCATCTCATTTCTATGTTTCATGGTAAGATATAACATGATTTGCGAAGTGTTATGTATTCCTCGTCTACACTTCAAATGAATGTGAATGCGATACTTCCTCGCTAGGAAATAGCGTTTGCAGATGTCTACGTATCGTAGCAATAGCTTTCTAATGCTTCTTAAAACGCGACATCGCATCTCATTTCTATGCTTCATGGTAAGATATAATATGATTTGCGAAGTGTTATGTATTCCTCGTCTACGATTCAAATGAATGTAAATGCGACACTTCCTTGCAAGGAAATAGCGTTTGCAGATGTCTACGTATCGTAGCAATAGAGTTCTAATGCTTCTTAAAACGCGATATCGCATCTCATTTCTATGTTTCATGGTAAGATATAATATGATTTGCGAAGTATCATGTATTCCTCGTCTACACTTCAAATGAATGTAAATGCGACACTTCCTTGCTAGGAAATAGCGTCTGCCGATGTCTAGGTATCGTAGCAATAGAGATCTAATGCTACTTAAAACGCGATATCGCATCTCCTTTCTATGCTTCATGGTAAGATATAATATGATTTGCGAAGTGTCATGTATTCCTCGTCTACGATTCAAATGAATGTTAATGCGACAATTCCTTGCTAGGAAATAGCGTCTGCAGATGTCTAGGTATCGTAGCAATAGAGTTCTAATGCTACTTAAAACGCGATATCGCATCTCATTTCTATGTTTCATGGTAAGATATAATATTCATTGCGAAGTGCTATGCATTCCTCGTCTACGATTCAAATGAATGTAAATGCGACACTTCTTTGCTAGGAAATAGCGTTTGCAAATGTCTACCTATCGTAGCAATAGTGTTCTAATGCTTCTTAAAACGCGATATCGCATCTCATTTCTATGTTTCATGGTAAGATGTAATATGGTTTGCGAAGTATCATGTATTCCTCGTCTACACTTCAAATGAATGTTAATGCGACACTTCCTTGCTAGGAAATAGCGTCTGCAGATGTCTAGGTATCGTAGCAATAGAGTTCTAATGTTACTTAAAACGCGATATCGCATCTCATTTCTATGTTTCATGGTAAGATATAACATGATTTGCGAAGTGTTATGTATTCCTCGTCTACACTTCAAATGAATGTGAATGCGATACTTCCTCGCTAGGAAATAGCGTTTGCAGATGTCTACGTATCGCAGCAATAGCTTTCTAATGCTTCTTAAAACGCGATATCGAATCTCATTCCTATGTTTCATGGTAAGATATAATATGATTTGCGAAGTGTCATGTATTTCTCGTCAACACTTCAAATGAATGTAAATGCGACACTTCCTTGCAAGGAAATAGCGTTTACAGACGTCTACCTATCGTAGCAATAGTGTTCTAATGCTTCTTAAAACGCGATATCGCATCTCATTTCTATGTTTCATGGTAAGATATAATATGATTTGCGAAGTATCATGTATTCCTCGTCTACACTTCAAATGAATGTAAATGCGACACTTCTTTGCTAGGAAATAGCGTTTGCAAATGTCTACCTATCGTAGCAATAGTGTTCTAATGCTTCTTAAAACGCGATATCGCATCTCATTTCTATGTTTCATGGTAAGATATAACATGATTTGCGAAGTGTTATGTATTCCTCGTCTACACTTCAAATGAATGTAAATGCGACACCTCTTTGCTAGGAAATAGCGTTTGCAAATGTCTACCTATCGTAGCAATAGTGTTCTAATGCTTCTTAAAACGCGATATCGCATCTCATTTCTATGTTTCATGGTAAGATATAATATGGTTTGCGAAGTATCATGTATTCCTCGTCTACACTTCAAATGAATGTTAATGCGACAATTCCTTGCTAGGAAATAGCGTCTGCAGATGTCTAGGTATCGTAGCAATAGAGTTCTAATGCTACTTAAAACGCGATATCGCATCTCATTTCTATGTTTCATGGTAAGATATAATATTCATTGCGAAGTGTTATGCATTCCTCGTCTACGATTCAAATGAATGTAAATGCGACACTTCCTTGCAAGGAAATAGCGTTTGCAGATGTCTACGTATCGTAGCAATAGAGTTCTAGTGCTTCTTAAAACGCGATATCGCATCTCATTTCTATGTTTCATTGTAAGATATAATATGATTTGCGAAGTGTTATGTATTCCTCGCCTACACTTCAAATGAATGTAAATGCGACACTTCTTTGCTAGGAAATAGCGTTTGCAAATGTCTACCTATCGTAGCAATAGTGTTCTAATGCTTCTTAAAACGCGATATCGCATCTCATTTCTATGTTTCATGGTAAGATATAATATGATTTGCGAAGTATCATGTATTCCTCGTCTACACTTCAAATGAATGTAAATGCGACACTTCCTTGCCAGGAAATAGCGTCTGCCGATGTCTAGGTATCGTAGCAATAGAGTTCTAATGCTACTTAAAACGCGATATCGCATCTCATTTCTATGCTTCATGGAAAGATATAAATGATTTGCGAAGTGTTATGTATTCCTCGTCTACTCATCAAATGAATGTAAATGCGACACTTCCTTGCAAGGAAATAGCGATTGCAGATGTCTACGTATCGTGGCAATAGAGTTCATATGATTCTTAAAACGCGATATCGCATCTCATTTCTATGTTTCATGGTAAGATATAACATGATTTGCGAAGTGTTATGTATTCCTCGTCTACACTTCAAATGAATGTGAATGCGATACTTCCTCGCTAGGAAATAGCGTTTGCAGATGTCTACGTATCGTAGCAATAGCTTTCTAATGCTTCTTAAAACGCGACATCGCATCTCATTTCTATGCTTCATGGTAAGATATAATATGATTTGCGAAGTGTTATGTATTCCTCGTCTACGATTCAAATGAATGTAAATGCGACACTTCCTTGCAAGGAAATAGCGTTTGCAGATGTCTACGTATCGTAGCAATAGAGTTCTAATGCTTCTTAAAACGCGATATCGCATCTCCTTTCTATGTTTCATGGTAAGATATAATATGATTTGCGAAGTGTTATGTATTCCTCGTCTACACTTCAAATGAATGTAAATGCGACACTTCCTTGCTAGGAAATAGCGTCTGCCGATGTCTAGGTATCGTAGCAATAGAGTTCTAATGCTACTTAAAACGCGATATCGCATCTCATTTCTATGCTTCATGGTAAGATATAATATGATTGGCGAAGTGTTATGTATTCCTCGTCTACGATTCAAATGAATGTAAATGCGACACTTCCTTGCAAGGAAATAGCGTTTGCAGATGTCTACGTATCGTAGCAATAGAGTTCTAGTGCTTCTTAAAACGCGATATCGCATCTCATTTCTATGTTTCATGGTAAGATATAATATGATTTGCGAAGTGTTATGTATTCCTCGCCTACACTTCAAATGAATGTAAATGCGACACATCCTTGCAAGGAAATAGCGATTGCAGATGTCTACGTATCGTAGCAATAGAGTTCATATGATTCTTAAAACGCGATATCGCATCTCATTTCTATGTTTCATGGTAAGATATAACATGATTTGCGAAGTGTTATGTATTCCTCGTCTACACTTCAAATGAATGTGAATGCGATACTTCCTCGCTAGGAAATAGCGTTTGCAGATATCTACGTGTCGTAGCAATAGCTTTCTAATGCTTCTTAAAACGCGATATCGAATCTCATTTCTATGTTTCATGGTATAGATATAATATGATTTGCGAAGTATCATGTATTCCTCGACTACACTTCAAATGAATGTAAATGCGACACTTCCTTGCTAGGAAATAGCGTCTGCAGATGTCTAGGTATCGTAGCAGGAGAGTTCAAATGCTTCTTAAAACGAGATATTGCATCTCCTATCTATGTTTCATGATAAGATATAATATTCATTGCGAAGTGTTATGCATTCCTCGTCTACACTTCAAATGAATGTAAATGCGACACTTCCTTGCAAGGAAGTAGCGATTGCAGATGTCTACGTATCGTAGCAATAGAGTTCAAATGTTTCTTAAAACGCGATATCGCATCTCATTTCTATGTTTCATGGTAAGATATAACATGATTTGCGAAGTGTTATGTATTCCTCGTCTACACATCAAATGAATGTGAATGCGATACTTCCTCGCTAGGAAATAGCGTTTGCAGATGTCTACGTATCGTAGCAATAGCTTTCTAATGCTTCTTAAAACGAGATATTGCATCTCATATCTATGTTTGATGATAAGATATAATATTCATTGCGAAGTGTTATGCATTCCTCGTCTACGACTCAAATGAATGTAAATGCGACACTTCCATGCAAGGAAATAGCATTTGCAGATGTCTACGTATCGTAGCAATAGAGTTCATATGATTCTTAAAACGCTATATTGCATCTCATTTCTACGTTTCGTGGTAAGATATAATATGATTTGCGAAGTGTCATGTATTCCTCGTCTACACTTCAAATGAATGTGACTGCGACACTTCCTCGCTAGGAAATAGCGTTTGCAGATGTCTACGTATCGTAGCAATAGAGTTCTAATGCTTCTTAAAACGCGATATCGCATCTCATTTCTATGTTTCATGATAAGATATAATACGATTTGCGAAGTGTTATGTATTCCTCGTCTACACATCAAATGAATGTAAATGCGACACTTCCTTGCAAGGAAATAGCGTTTGCAGATGTCTACGTATCGAAGCAATAGAGTTCAAATGCTTCTTAAAACGCGATATCGCATCTCATCTCTATGTTTCATGGTAAGATATAATATGATTTGCGAAGTATCACGTATTACTCGTCTACACTTCAAATGAATGTAAATGCGACACTTCCTTGCTACGCAATAGCGTCTGCAGATGTCTACGTATCGTAGCAATAGAGTTCATATGATTCTTAAAACAAGATATTGCATCTCATTTCTATGTTTCATGGTAAGATATAATATGGTTTGCGAAGTATCATGTATTCCTCGTCTACACTTCAAATGAATGTTAATGCGACACTTCCTTGCTAGGAAATAGCGTCTGCAGATGTCTAGGTATCGTAGCAATTGAGTTCTAATGCTACTTAAAACGCGATATCGCATCTCATTTCTATGTTTCATGGTAAGATATAACATGATTTGCGAAGTGTTATGTATTCCTCGTCTACACTTCAAATGAATGTGAATGCGATACTTCCTCGCTAGGAAATAGCGTTTGCAGATGTCTACGTATCGTAGCAATAGCTTTCTAATGCTTCTTAAAACGCGATATCGAATCTCATTCCTATGTTTCATGGTAAGATATAATATGATTTGCGAAGTGTCATGTATTTCTCGTCTACACTTCAAATGAATGTAAATGCGACACTTCCTTGCAAGGAAATAGCGTTTACAGATGTCTACCTATCGTAGCAATAGTGTTCTAATGCTTCTTAAAACGCGATATCGCATCTCATTTCTATGTTTCATGGTAAGATATAATATGATTTGCGAAGTATCATGTATTCCTCGTCTACACTTCAAATGAATGTAAATGCGACACTTCTTTGCTAGGAAATAGCGTTTGCAAATGTCTACCTATCGTAGCAATAGTGTTCTAATGCTTCTTAGAACGCGATATCGCATCTCATTTCTATGTTTCATGGTAAGATATAACATGATTTGCGAAGTGTTATGTATTCCTCGTCTACACTTCAAATGAATGTAAATGCGACACTTCTTTGCTAGGAAATAGCGTTTGCAAATGTCTACCTATCGTAGCAGTAGTGTTCTAATGCTTCTTAAAACGCGATATCGCATCTCATTTCTATGTTTCATGGTAAGATATAATATGGTTTGCGAAGTATCATGTATTCCTCGTCTACACTTCAAATGAATGTTAATGCGACAATTCCTTGCTAGGAAATAGCGTCTGCAGATGTCTAGGTATCGTAGCAATAGAGTTCTAATGCTACTTAAAACGCGATATCGCATCTCATTTCTATGTTTCATGGTAAGATATAATATTCATTGCGAAGTGTTATGCATTCCTCGTCTACGATTCAAATGAATGTAAATGCGACACTTACTTGCAAGGAAATAGCGTTTGCAGATGTCTACGTATCGTAGCAATAGAGTTCTTATGATTCTTAAAACGCGATATCGCATCTCATTTCTATGTTTCATGGTAAGATATAACATGATTTGCGAAGTGTTATGTATTCCTCGTCTACACTTCAAATGAATGTAAATGCGATACTTCCTCGCTAGGAAATAGCGTCTGCCGATGTCTAGGTATCGTAGCAATAGCTTTCTAATGCTACTTAAAACGCGATATCGAACCTCATTTCTATGTTTCATTGTAAGATATAATATGATTTGCGAAGTATCATGTATTCCTCGTCTACACTTCTAATGAATGTAAATGCGACACTTCCTTGCTAGGAAATAGCGTCTGCCGATGTCTAGGTATCGTAGCAATAGAGTTCTAATGCTACTTAAAACGCGATATCGCATCTCATTTCTATGCTTCATGGTAAGATATAATATGATTTGCGAAGTGTTATGTATTCCTCGTCTACGATTCAAATGAATGTAAATGCGACACTTCCTTGCAAGGAAATAGCGTTTGCAGATGTCTATGTATCGTAGCAATAGAGTTCTAATGCTTCTTAAAACGCGATATCGCATCTCATTTCTATGTTTCATGGTAAGATATAATATGATTTGCGAAGTATCATGTATTCCCCGTCTACTCATCAAATGAATGTAAATGCGACACTTCCTTGCAAGGAAATAGCGATTGCAGATGTCTACGTATCGTGGCAATAGAGTTCATATGATTCTTAAAACGCGATATCGCATCTCATTTCTATGTTTCATGGTAAGATATAACATGATTTGCGAAGTGTCATGTATTCCTCGTCTACACTTCAAATGAATGTAAATGCGACACTTCCTTGCAAGGAAATAGCGTTTGCAGATGTCTACGTATCGTAGCAATAGAGTTCTAATGCTTCTTAAAACGCGATATCGCATCTCATTTCTATGTTTCATGGTAAGATGTAATATGATTTGCGAAGTATCATGTATTCCTCGTCTACACTTCAAATGAATGTAAATGCGACACTTCCTTGCTAGGAAATAGCGTCTGCCGATGTCTAAGTATCGTAGCAATAGAGTTCTAATGCTACTTAAAACGCGATATCGCATCTCATTTCTATGCTTCATGGTAAGATATAATATGATTGGCGAAGTGTTATGTATTCCTCGTCTACGATTCAAATGAATGTAAATGCGACACTTCCTTGCAAGGAAATAGCGTTTGCAGATGTCTACGTATCGTAGCAATAGAGTTCTAGTGCTTCTTAAAACGCGATATCGCATCTCATTTCTATGTTTCATGGTAAGATATAATATGATTTGCGAAGTGTTATGTATTCCTCGCCTACACTTCAAATGAATGTAAATGCGACACATCCTTGCAAGGAAATAGCGATTGCAGATGTCTACGTATCGTAGCAATAGAGTTCATATGATTCTTAAAACGCGATATCGCATCTCATTTCTATGTTTCATGGTAAGATATAACATGATTTGCGAAGTGTTATGTATTCCTCGTCTACACTTCAAATGAATGTGAATGCGATACTTCCTCGCTAGGAAATAGCGTTTGCAGATATCTACGTGTCGTAGCAATAGCTTTCTAATGCTTCTTAAAACGCGATATCGAATCTCATTTCTATGTTTCATGGTATAGATATAATATGATTTGCGAAGTATCATGTATTCCTCGTCTACACTTCAAATGAATGTAAATGCAACACTTCCTTGCTAGGAAATAGCGTCTGCAGGTGTCTAGGTATCGTAGCAGGAGAGTTCAAATGCTTCTTAAAACGAGATATTGCATCTCTTATCTATGTTTCATGATAAGATATAATATTCATTGCGAAGTGTTATGCATTCCTCGTCTACACTTCAAATGAATGTAAATGCGACACTTCCTTGCAAGGAAATAGCTATTGCAGATGTCTACGTATCGTAGCAATAGAGTTCAAATGTTTCTTAAAACGCGATATCGCATCTCATTTCTATGTTTCATGGTAAGATATAACATGATTTGCGAAGTGTTATGTATTCCTCGTCTACACATCAAATGAATGTGAATGCGATACTTCCTCGCTAGGAAATAGCGTTTGCAGATATCTACGTATCGTAGCAATAGCTTTCTAATGCTTCTTAAAACGAGATATTGCATCTCATATCTATGTTTGCTGATAAGATATAATATTCATTGCGAAGTGTTATGCATTCCTCGTCTACGATTCAAATGAATGTAAATGCGACACTTCCATGCAAGGAAATAGCATTTGCAGATGTCTACGTATCGCAGCAATAGAGTTCATATGATTCTTAAAACGCTATATTGCATCTCATTTCTACGTTTCGTGGTAAGATATAATATGATTTGCGAAGTGTCATGTATTCCTCGTCTACACTTCAAATGAATGTGAATGCGACACTTCCTCGCTAGGAAATAGCGTTTGCAGATGTCTACGAATCGTAGCAATAGAGTTCTAATGCTTCTTAAAACGCGATATCGCATCTCATTTCTATGTTTCATGATAAGATATAATATGATTTGCGAAGTGTTATGTATTCCTCGTCTACACATCAAATGAATGTAAATGCGACACTTCCTTGCAAGGAAATAGCGTTTGCAGATGTCTACGTATCGAAGCAATAGAGTTCAAATGCTTCTTAAAACGCGATATCGCATCTCATCTCTATGTTTCATGGTAAGATATAATATGATTTGCGAAGTATCACGTATTCCTCGTCTACACTTCAAATGAATGTAAATGCGACACTTCCTTGCTACGCAATAGCGTCTGCAGATGTCTACGTATCGTAGCAATAGAGTTCATATGATTCTTATAACAAGATATTGCATCTCATTTCTATGTTTCATGATAAGATATAATATGATTTGCGAAGTGTTATGTATTCCTCGTCTACACTTCAAATGAATGTAAATGCGACACTTCCTTGCAAGGAAATAGCGTTTGCAGATGTCTACGTATCGTAGCAATAGAGTTCTAATGCTTCTTAAAACGCGATATCGCATCTCATTTCTATGTTTCATGGTAAGATATAATATGATTTGCGAAGTATCATGTATTCCTCGTCTACACTTCAAATGAATGTAAATACGACACTTCCTTGCTAGGAACTAGCGTCTGCCGATGTCTAGGTATCGTAGCAATAGAGTTCTAATGCTACTTAAAACGCGATATCGCATCTCATTTCTATGCTTCATGGTAAGATATAATATGATTTGCGAAGTGTTATGTATTCCTCGTCTACACTTCAAATGAATGTGAATGCGATACTTCCTCGCTAGGAAATAGCGTTTGCAGATATCTACGTATCGTAGCAATAGCTTTCTAGTGCTTCTTAAAACGCGATATCGCATCTCATTTCTATGTTTCATGGTACAGATATAATATGATTTGCGAAGTATCATGTATTCCTCGTCTACACTTCAAATGAATGTAAATGCGACACTTCCTCGCTAGGAAATAGCGTTTGCAGATGTCTACGTATCGTAGCAATAGAGTTCTAATGCTTCTTAAAACGCGATATCGCATTTCATTTCTATGTTTCATGATAAGATATAATATGATTTGCGAAGTGTTATGTATTCCTCGTCTACACTTCAAATGAATGTAAATGCGACACTTCTTTGCTAGGAAATAGCGTTTGCAAATGTCTACCTATCGTAGCAACAGTGTTCTAATGCTTCTCAAAACGCGATATCGCATCTCATTTCTATGTTTCATGGTAAGATATAATATGATTTGCGAAGTGTTATGTATTCCTCGTCTACACTTCAATTGAATGTAAATGCGACACTTCCTTGCAAGGAAATAGCGATTGCAGATGTCTACGTATCGTAGCAATAGAGTTCAAATGATTCTTAAAACGCGATATCGCATCTCATTTCTATGTTTCATGGTAAGATATAACATGATTTGCGAAGTGTTATGTATTCCTCGTCTACACATCAAATGAATGTGAATGCGATACTTCCTCGCTAGGAAATAGCGTTTGCAGATGTCTACGTATCGTAGCAATAGCTTTCTAATGCTTCTTAAAACGAGATATTGCATCTCATATCTATGTTTGATGATAAGATATAATATTCATTGCGAAGTGTTATGCATTCCTCGTCTACGATTCAAATGAATGTAAATGCGACACTTCCATGCAAGGAAATAGCATTTGCAGATGTCTACGTATCGTAGCAATAGAGTTCTTATGATTCTTAAAACGCTATATTGCATCTCATTTCTACGTTTCGTGGTAAGATATAATATGATTTGCGAAGTGTCATGTATTCCTCGTCTACACTTCAAATGAATGTGAATGCGACACTTCCTCGCTAGGAAATAGCGTTTGCAGATGTCTACGTATCGTAGCAATAGAGTTCTAATGCTTCTTAAAACGCGATATCGCATCTCATTTCTATGTTTCATGATAAAATATAATATGATTTGCGAAGTGTTATGTATTCCTCGTCTACACTTCAAATGAATGTAAATGCGACACTTCTTTGCTAGGAAGTAGCGTTTGCAAATGTCTACCTATCGTAGCAATAGTGTTCTAATGCTTCTCAAAACGCGATATCGCATCTCATTTCTATGTTTCATGGTAAGATATAATTTGATTTGCGAAGTGTTATGTATTCCTCGTCTACACTTCAAATGAATGTAAATGCGACACTTCCTTGCAAGGAAATAGCGATTGCAGATGTCTACGTATCGTAGCAATAGAGTTCAAATGATTCTTAAAACGCGATATCGCATCTCATTTCTATGTTTCATGGTAAGATATAACATGATTTGCGAAGTGTTATGTATTCCTCGTCTACACATCAAATGAATGTGAATGCGATACTTCCTCGCTAGGAAATAGCGTTAGCAGATGTCTACGTATCGTAGCAATAGCTTTCTAATGCTCCTTAAAACGAGATATTGCATCTCATATCTATGTTTGATGATAAGATATAATATTCATTGCGAAGTGTATTGCATTCCTCGTCTACACTTCAAATGAATGTAAATGCGACACTTCCTTGCAAGGAAATAGCGTTTGCAGATGTCTACGTATCGAAGCAATAGAGTTCAAATGCTTCTTAAAACGCGATATCGCATCTCATCTCTATGTTTCATGGTAAGATATAATATGTTTTTGCGAAGTATCACGTATTCCTCGTCTACACTTCAAATGAATGTAAATGCGACACTTCCTTGCTACGCAATAGCGTCTGCAGATGTCTACGTATCGTAGCAATAGAGTTCATATGATTCTTAAAACGAGATATTGCATCTCATTTCTATGTTTCATGGTAAGATATAATATGATTTGCGAAGTGTTATGTATTCCTCGTCTACACTTCAAATGAATGTGAATGCGATACATCCTCGCTAGGAAATAGCGTTTGCAGATGTCTACGTATCGTAGCAATAGCTTTCTAATGCTTCTTAAAACGCGATATCGAATCTCATTTCTATGTTTCATGGTAAGATATAATATGATTTGCGAAGTATCATGCATTCCTCGTCTACACTTCAAATGAATGTAAATGCGACACTTCCTTGCTAGGAAATAGCGTCTGCCGATGTCTAGGTATCGTAGCAATAGAGTTCTAATGCTACTTAAAACGCGATATCGCATCTCATTTCTATGCTTTATGGTAAGATATAATATGATTTGCGAAGTGTTATGTATTCCTCGTCTACGATTCAAATGAATGTAAATGCGACACTTCCTTGCAAGGAAATAGCGTTTGCAGATGTCTACGTATCGTAGCAATAGAGTTCTAATGCTTCTTAAAACGCGATATCGCATCTCATTTCTACGTTTTATGGTAAGATATAATATGATTTGCGAAGTATCATGTATTCCTCGTCTACACTTCAAATGAATGTAAATGCGACACTTCCTTGCTACGCAATAGCGTCTGCAGATGTCTACGTATCGTAGCAATAGAGTTCATATGATTCTTAAAACGAGATATTGCATCTCATTTCTATGTTTCATGGTAAGGTATAATATGATTTGCGAAGTGTTATGTATTCCTCGCCTACACTTGAAGTGAATGTAAATGCGACACTTCCTGGCAAGGAAATAGCCTTTGCAGATGTCTACGTATCGTAGCAATAGAGTTCTAATGCTTCATAAAACGCGATATCGCATCTCACTTCTATGTTTCATGGTAAGATATAATATGATATGCGAAGTGTTATGTATTCCTCGTCTACACCTCAAATGAATGTAAATGCGACACTTCCTTGCAGGGAAATAGCGTTTGCAGATGTCTACGTATCGAAGCAATAGGGTTCAAATGCTTCTTAAAACGAGATATTGCATCTCATATCTATGTTTCATGATAAGATATAATATACATTGCGAAGTGTTATGCATTCCTCGTCTACGATTCAAATGAAAGTAAATGCGACACTTCCTTGCAAGGAAATAGCGTTTGCAGATGTCTACGTATCGAAGCAATATAGTTCAAATGCTTCTTAAAACGAGATATTGTATCTCATATCTATGTTTCATGATAAGATATAATATACATTGCGAAGTGTTATGCATTCCTCGTCTACGATTCAAATGAAAGTAAATGCGACACTTCCTTGCAAGAAAGTACCGTTTGCAGATGTTTACGTATCGTAGCAATAGATTTCTAATGCTTCTTAAAACGCGATATCGCATCTCATTTCTATGTTTCATGGTAAGATATAATATGATTTGCGAAGTGTTATGTATTCCTCGTCTACACATCAAATGAATGTAAATGCGACACTTCCTTGCAAGGAAATAGCGTTTGCAGATGTCTACGTATCGAAGCAATAGAGTTTTAATGCTTCTTAAAACGCGATATCGCATCTCATTTCTATGTTTCATGGTAAGATGTAATATGATTTGCGAAGTATCATGTATTCCTCGTCTACACTTCAAACGAATGTGAATGCGACACTTCCTTGCAAGGAAATCGCGTTTGCAGATGTCTACGTATCGAAGCAATAAAGTTGAAATGCTTCTTAAAACGAGATATTGCATCTCATGTCTATGTTTCATGATAAGATATAATATTCATTGCGAAGTGTTATGCATTCCTCGTCTACGATTCAAATGAATGTAAATGCGACTCTTCCTTGCTAGGAAATAGCGTCTGCAGATGTTTACGTATCGAAGCAATAGAGTTCAAATGCTTCTTAAAACGAGATAATGCATCTCATATCTATGTTTCATGATAAGATATAATATTCATTGCGAAGTGTTATGCATTCCTCGTCTACGATTCAAATGAATGTAAATGCGACACTTCCTTGCAAGGAAATCGCGTTTGCATATGTCTACGTATCGAAGCAATAGTGTTCTAAAGCTTCCTAAATCGCGATATCGCATCTCATTTCTATGTTTCATGGTAAGATATAATATGATTTGCGAAGTGTTATGTATTCCTCGTCTACACCTCAAATGAATGTAAATGCGACACTTCCTTGCAGGGAAATAGCGTTTGCAGATGTCTACGTATCGAAGCAATAGAGTTCAAATGCTTCTTAAAACGAGATATTGCATCTCATATCTATGTTTCATGATAAGATATAATATACATTGCGAAGTGTTATGCATTCCTCGTCTACGATTCAAATGAAAGTAAATGCTGCACTTCCTTGCAAGGAAATAGCGTTTGCAGATGTCTACGTTTCGAAGCAATAGAGTTCAAATGCTTCTTAAAACGAGATATTGCATCTCATATCTATGTTTCATGATAAGATATAATATACATTGCTAAGTGTTATGCATTCCTCGTCTACGATTCAAATGAAAGTAAATGCGACACTTCCTTGCAAGGAAATAGCGTTTGCAGATGTGTACGTATCGTAGCAATAGATTTCTAATGCTTCTTAAAACGCGATATCGCATCTCATTTCTATGTTTCATGGTAGATATAATATTCATTGCGAAGTGTTATGCATTCCTCGTCTACGATTCAAATGAAAGTAAATGCGAGACCTCCTTGCAAGGAAATAGCATTTGCAGATGTCTACCTATCGTAGCAATAGTGTTCTAATGCTTCATAAAACGCGATATCGCATGTCATTTCTATGTATCATGGTAAGATATAATATTCATTGCGAAGTGTTATGCATTCCTCGTCTACGATTCAAATGAAAGTAAATGCGACACTTCCTTGCAAGGAAACAGCGATTGCAGATGTCTACGTATCGTAGCAATAGAGCTCTTATAATTCTTAAAACGCGATTTCGCATCTCATTTCTATGTTTCATGGTAAGGTATAATATGATTTGCGAAGTGTTATGTATTCCTCGCCTACAATTCAAGTGAATGTAAATGCGACACTTCCTTGCAAGGAAATAGCCTTTGCAGATGTCTACGTATCGTAGCAATAGGGTTCTAATGCTTCATAAAACGCGATATCGCATCTCATTTCTATGTTTCATGGTAAGATATAATATGATTTGCGAAGTGTTATGTATTCCTCGTCTACACCTCAAATGAATGTAAATGCGACACTTCCTTGCAGGGAAATAGCGTTTGCAGATGTCTACGTATCGAAGCAATAGAGTTCAAATGCTTCTTAAAACGAGATATTGCATCTCATATCTATGTTTCATGATAAGATATAATATACATTGCGAAGTGTTATGCATTCCTCGTCTACGATTCAAATGAAAGTAAATGCGGCACTTCCTTGCAAGGAAATAGCGTTTGCAGATGTCTACGTTTCGAAGCAATAGAGTTCTAATGCTACTTAAAACGCGATATCGCATCTCATTTCTATGTTTCATGGTAAGATATAATATTCATTGCGAAGTGCTATGCATTCCTCGTCTACGATTCAAATGAATGTAAATGCGACACTTCTTTGCTAGGAAATAGCGTTTGCAAATGTCTACCTATCGTAGCAATAGTGTTCTAATGCTTCTTAAAACGCGATATCGCATCTCATTTCTATGTTTCATGGTAAGATATAATATGATTTGCGAAGTATCATGTATTCCTCGTCTACACTTCAAATGAATGTAAATGCGACACTTCCTTGCCAGGAAATAGCGTCTGCCGATGTCTAGGTATCGTAGCAATAGAGTTCTAATGCTACTTAAAACGCGATATCGCATCTCATTTCTATGCTTCATGGAAAGATATAAATGATTTGCGAAGTGTTATGTATTCCTCGTCTACTCATCAAATGAATGTAAATGCGACACTTCCTTGCAAGGAAATAGCGATTGCAGATGTCTACGTATCGTGGCAATAGAGTTCATATGATTCTTAAAACGCGATATCGCATCTCATTTCTATGTTTCATGGTAAGATATAACATGATTTGCGAAGTGTTATGTATTCCTCGTCTACACTTCAAATGAATGTGAATGCGATACTTCCTCGCTAGGAAATAGCGTTTGCAGATGTCTACGTATCGTAGCAATAGCTTTCTAATGCTTCTTAAAACGCGACATCGCATCTCATTTCTATGCTTCATGGTAAGATATAATATGATTTGCGAAGTGTTATGTATTCCTCGTCTACGATTCAAATGAATGTAAATGCGACACTTCCTTGCAAGGAAATAGCGTTTGCAGATGTCTACGTATCGTAGCAATAGAGTTCTAATGCTTCTTAAAACGCGATATCGCATCTCATTTCTATGTTTCATGGTAAGATATAATATGATTTGCGAAGTATCATGTATTCCTCGTCTACACTTCAAATGAATGTAAATGCGACACTTCCTTGCTAGGAAATAGCGTCTGCCGATGTCTAGGTATCGTAGCAATAGAGATCTAATGCTACTTAAAACGCGATATCGCATCTCCTTTCTATGCTTCATGGTAAGATATAATATGATTTGCGAAGTGTCATGTATTCCTCGTCTACGATTCAAATGAATGTTAATGCGACAATTCCTTGCTAGGAAATAGCGTCTGCAGATGTCTAGGTATCGTAGCAATAGAGTTCTAATGCTACTTAAAACGCGATATCGCATCTCATTTCTATGTTTCATGGTAAGATATAATATTCATTGCGAAGTGCTATGCATTCCTCGTCTACGATTCAAATGAATGTAAATGCGACACTTCTTTGCTAGGAAATAGCGTTTGCAAATGTCTACCTATCGTAGCAATAGTGTTCTAATGCTTCTTAAAACGCGATATCGCATCTCATTTCTATGTTTCATGGTAAGATGTAATATGGTTTGCGAAGTATCATGTATTCCTCGTCTACACTTCAAATGAATGTTAATGCGACACTTCCTTGCTAGGAAATAGCGTCTGCAGATGTCTAGGTATCGTAGCAATAGAGTTCTAATGTTACTTAAAACGCGATATCGCATCTCATTTCTATGTTTCATGGTAAGATATAACATGATTTGCGAAGTGTTATGTATTCCTCGTCTACACTTCAAATGAATGTGAATGCGATACTTCCTCGCTAGGAAATAGCGTTTGCAGATGTCTACGTATCGCAGCAATAGCTTTCTAATGCTTCTTAAAACGCGATATCGAATCTCATTCCTATGTTTCATGGTAAGATATAATATGATTTGCGAAGTGTCATGTATTTCTCGTCAACACTTCAAATGAATGTAAATGCGACACTTCCTTGCAAGGAAATAGCGTTTACAGACGTCTACCTATCGTAGCAATAGTGTTCTAATGCTTCTTAAAACGCGATATCGCATCTCATTTCTATGTTTCATGGTAAGATATAATATGATTTGCGAAGTATCATGTATTCCTCGTCTACACTTCAAATGAATGTAAATGCGACACTTCTTTGCTAGGAAATAGCGTTTGCAAATGTCTACCTATCGTAGCAATAGTGTTCTAATGCTTCTTAAAACGCGATATCGCATCTCATTTCTATGTTTCATGGTAAGATATAACATGATTTGCGAAGTGTTATGTATTCCTCGTCTACACTTCAAATGAATGTAAATGCGACACCTCTTTGCTAGGAAATAGCGTTTGCAAATGTCTACCTATCGTAGCAATAGTGTTCTAATGCTTCTTAAAACGCGATATCGCATCTCATTTCTATGTTTCATGGTAAGATATAATATGGTTTGCGAAGTATCATGTATTCCTCGTCTACACTTCAAATGAATGTTAATGCGACAATTCCTTGCTAGGAAATAGCGTCTGCAGATGTCTAGGTATCGTAGCAATAGAGTTCTAATGCTACTTAAAACGCGATATCGCATCTCATTTCTATGTTTCATGGTAAGATATAATATTCATTGCGAAGTGTTATGCATTCCTCGTCTACGATTCAAATGAATGTAAATGCGACACTTCCTTGCAAGGAAATAGCGTTTGCAGATGTCTACGTATCGTAGCAATAGAGTTCTAGTGCTTCTTAAAACGCGATATCGCATCTCATTTCTATGTTTCATTGTAAGATATAATATGATTTGCGAAGTGTTATGTATTCCTCGCCTACACTTCAAATGAATGTAAATGCGACACTTCTTTGCTAGGAAATAGCGTTTGCAAATGTCTACCTATCGTAGCAATAGTGTTCTAATGCTTCTTAAAACGCGATATCGCATCTCATTTCTATGTTTCATGGTAAGATATAATATGATTTGCGAAGTATCATGTATTCCTCGTCTACACTTCAAATGAATGTAAATGCGACACTTCCTTGCCAGGAAATAGCGTCTGCCGATGTCTAGGTATCGTAGCAATAGAGTTCTAATGCTACTTAAAACGCGATATCGCATCTCATTTCTATGCTTCATGGAAAGATATAAATGATTTGCGAAGTGTTATGTATTCCTCGTCTACTCATCAAATGAATGTAAATGCGACACTTCCTTGCAAGGAAATAGCGATTGCAGATGTCTACGTATCGTGGCAATAGAGTTCATATGATTCTTAAAACGCGATATCGCATCTCATTTCTATGTTTCATGGTAAGATATAACATGATTTGCGAAGTGTTATGTATTCCTCGTCTACACTTCAAATGAATGTGAATGCGATACTTCCTCGCTAGGAAATAGCGTTTGCAGATGTCTACGTATCGTAGCAATAGCTTTCTAATGCTTCTTAAAACGCGACATCGCATCTCATTTCTATGCTTCATGGTAAGATATAATATGATTTGCGAAGTGTTATGTATTCCTCGTCTACGATTCAAATGAATGTAAATGCGACACTTCCTTGCAAGGAAATAGCGTTTGCAGATGTCTACGTATCGTAGCAATAGAGTTCTAATGCTTCTTAAAACGCGATATCGCATCTCCTTTCTATGTTTCATGGTAAGATATAATATGATTTGCGAAGTGTTATGTATTCCTCGTCTACACTTCAAATGAATGTAAATGCGACACTTCCTTGCTAGGAAATAGCGTCTGCCGATGTCTAGGTATCGTAGCAATAGAGTTCTAATGCTACTTAAAACGCGATATCGCATCTCATTTCTATGCTTCATGGTAAGATATAATATGATTGGCGAAGTGTTATGTATTCCTCGTCTACGATTCAAATGAATGTAAATGCGACACTTCCTTGCAAGGAAATAGCGTTTGCAGATGTCTACGTATCGTAGCAATAGAGTTCTAGTGCTTCTTAAAACGCGATATCGCATCTCATTTCTATGTTTCATGGTAAGATATAATATGATTTGCGAAGTGTTATGTATTCCTCGCCTACACTTCAAATGAATGTAAATGCGACACATCCTTGCAAGGAAATAGCGATTGCAGATGTCTACGTATCGTAGCAATAGAGTTCATATGATTCTTAAAACGCGATATCGCATCTCATTTCTATGTTTCATGGTAAGATATAACATGATTTGCGAAGTGTTATGTATTCCTCGTCTACACTTCAAATGAATGTGAATGCGATACTTCCTCGCTAGGAAATAGCGTTTGCAGATATCTACGTGTCGTAGCAATAGCTTTCTAATGCTTCTTAAAACGCGATATCGAATCTCATTTCTATGTTTCATGGTATAGATATAATATGATTTGCGAAGTATCATGTATTCCTCGACTACACTTCAAATGAATGTAAATGCGACACTTCCTTGCTAGGAAATAGCGTCTGCAGATGTCTAGGTATCGTAGCAGGAGAGTTCAAATGCTTCTTAAAACGAGATATTGCATCTCCTATCTATGTTTCATGATAAGATATAATATTCATTGCGAAGTGTTATGCATTCCTCGTCTACACTTCAAATGAATGTAAATGCGACACTTCCTTGCAAGGAAGTAGCGATTGCAGATGTCTACGTATCGTAGCAATAGAGTTCAAATGTTTCTTAAAACGCGATATCGCATCTCATTTCTATGTTTCATGGTAAGATATAACATGATTTGCGAAGTGTTATGTATTCCTCGTCTACACATCAAATGAATGTGAATGCGATACTTCCTCGCTAGGAAATAGCGTTTGCAGATGTCTACGTATCGTAGCAATAGCTTTCTAATGCTTCTTAAAACGAGATATTGCATCTCATATCTATGTTTGATGATAAGATATAATATTCATTGCGAAGTGTTATGCATTCCTCGTCTACGACTCAAATGAATGTAAATGCGACACTTCCATGCAAGGAAATAGCATTTGCAGATGTCTACGTATCGTAGCAATAGAGTTCATATGATTCTTAAAACGCTATATTGCATCTCATTTCTACGTTTCGTGGTAAGATATAATATGATTTGCGAAGTGTCATGTATTCCTCGTCTACACTTCAAATGAATGTGACTGCGACACTTCCTCGCTAGGAAATAGCGTTTGCAGATGTCTACGTATCGTAGCAATAGAGTTCTAATGCTTCTTAAAACGCGATATCGCATCTCATTTCTATGTTTCATGATAAGATATAATACGATTTGCGAAGTGTTATGTATTCCTCGTCTACACATCAAATGAATGTAAATGCGACACTTCCTTGCAAGGAAATAGCGTTTGCAGATGTCTACGTATCGAAGCAATAGAGTTCAAATGCTTCTTAAAACGCGATATCGCATCTCATCTCTATGTTTCATGGTAAGATATAATATGATTTGCGAAGTATCACGTATTACTCGTCTACACTTCAAATGAATGTAAATGCGACACTTCCTTGCTACGCAATAGCGTCTGCAGATGTCTACGTATCGTAGCAATAGAGTTCATATGATTCTTAAAACAAGATATTGCATCTCATTTCTATGTTTCATGGTAAGATATAATATGGTTTGCGAAGTATCATGTATTCCTCGTCTACACTTCAAATGAATGTTAATGCGACACTTCCTTGCTAGGAAATAGCGTCTGCAGATGTCTAGGTATCGTAGCAATTGAGTTCTAATGCTACTTAAAACGCGATATCGCATCTCATTTCTATGTTTCATGGTAAGATATAACATGATTTGCGAAGTGTTATGTATTCCTCGTCTACACTTCAAATGAATGTGAATGCGATACTTCCTCGCTAGGAAATAGCGTTTGCAGATGTCTACGTATCGTAGCAATAGCTTTCTAATGCTTCTTAAAACGCGATATCGAATCTCATTCCTATGTTTCATGGTAAGATATAATATGATTTGCGAAGTGTCATGTATTTCTCGTCTACACTTCAAATGAATGTAAATGCGACACTTCCTTGCAAGGAAATAGCGTTTACAGATGTCTACCTATCGTAGCAATAGTGTTCTAATGCTTCTTAAAACGCGATATCGCATCTCATTTCTATGTTTCATGGTAAGATATAATATGATTTGCGAAGTATCATGTATTCCTCGTCTACACTTCAAATGAATGTAAATGCGACACTTCTTTGCTAGGAAATAGCGTTTGCAAATGTCTACCTATCGTAGCAATAGTGTTCTAATGCTTCTTAGAACGCGATATCGCATCTCATTTCTATGTTTCATGGTAAGATATAACATGATTTGCGAAGTGTTATGTATTCCTCGTCTACACTTCAAATGAATGTAAATGCGACACTTCTTTGCTAGGAAATAGCGTTTGCAAATGTCTACCTATCGTAGCAGTAGTGTTCTAATGCTTCTTAAAACGCGATATCGCATCTCATTTCTATGTTTCATGGTAAGATATAATATGGTTTGCGAAGTATCATGTATTCCTCGTCTACACTTCAAATGAATGTTAATGCGACAATTCCTTGCTAGGAAATAGCGTCTGCAGATGTCTAGGTATCGTAGCAATAGAGTTCTAATGCTACTTAAAACGCGATATCGCATCTCATTTCTATGTTTCATGGTAAGATATAATATTCATTGCGAAGTGTTATGCATTCCTCGTCTACGATTCAAATGAATGTAAATGCGACACTTACTTGCAAGGAAATAGCGTTTGCAGATGTCTACGTATCGTAGCAATAGAGTTCTTATGATTCTTAAAACGCGATATCGCATCTCATTTCTATGTTTCATGGTAAGATATAACATGATTTGCGAAGTGTTATGTATTCCTCGTCTACACTTCAAATGAATGTAAATGCGATACTTCCTCGCTAGGAAATAGCGTCTGCCGATGTCTAGGTATCGTAGCAATAGCTTTCTAATGCTACTTAAAACGCGATATCGAACCTCATTTCTATGTTTCATTGTAAGATATAATATGATTTGCGAAGTATCATGTATTCCTCGTCTACACTTCTAATGAATGTAAATGCGACACTTCCTTGCTAGGAAATAGCGTCTGCCGATGTCTAGGTATCGTAGCAATAGAGTTCTAATGCTACTTAAAACGCGATATCGCATCTCATTTCTATGCTTCATGGTAAGATATAATATGATTTGCGAAGTGTTATGTATTCCTCGTCTACGATTCAAATGAATGTAAATGCGACACTTCCTTGCAAGGAAATAGCGTTTGCAGATGTCTATGTATCGTAGCAATAGAGTTCTAATGCTTCTTAAAACGCGATATCGCATCTCATTTCTATGTTTCATGGTAAGATATAATATGATTTGCGAAGTATCATGTATTCCCCGTCTACTCATCAAATGAATGTAAATGCGACACTTCCTTGCAAGGAAATAGCGATTGCAGATGTCTACGTATCGTGGCAATAGAGTTCATATGATTCTTAAAACGCGATATCGCATCTCATTTCTATGTTTCATGGTAAGATATAACATGATTTGCGAAGTGTCATGTATTCCTCGTCTACACTTCAAATGAATGTAAATGCGACACTTCCTTGCAAGGAAATAGCGTTTGCAGATGTCTACGTATCGTAGCAATAGAGTTCTAATGCTTCTTAAAACGCGATATCGCATCTCATTTCTATGTTTCATGGTAAGATGTAATATGATTTGCGAAGTATCATGTATTCCTCGTCTACACTTCAAATGAATGTAAATGCGACACTTCCTTGCTAGGAAATAGCGTCTGCCGATGTCTAAGTATCGTAGCAATAGAGTTCTAATGCTACTTAAAACGCGATATCGCATCTCATTTCTATGCTTCATGGTAAGATATAATATGATTGGCGAAGTGTTATGTATTCCTCGTCTACGATTCAAATGAATGTAAATGCGACACTTCCTTGCAAGGAAATAGCGTTTGCAGATGTCTACGTATCGTAGCAATAGAGTTCTAGTGCTTCTTAAAACGCGATATCGCATCTCATTTCTATGTTTCATGGTAAGATATAATATGATTTGCGAAGTGTTATGTATTCCTCGCCTACACTTCAAATGAATGTAAATGCGACACATCCTTGCAAGGAAATAGCGATTGCAGATGTCTACGTATCGTAGCAATAGAGTTCATATGATTCTTAAAACGCGATATCGCATCTCATTTCTATGTTTCATGGTAAGATATAACATGATTTGCGAAGTGTTATGTATTCCTCGTCTACACTTCAAATGAATGTGAATGCGATACTTCCTCGCTAGGAAATAGCGTTTGCAGATATCTACGTGTCGTAGCAATAGCTTTCTAATGCTTCTTAAAACGCGATATCGAATCTCATTTCTATGTTTCATGGTATAGATATAATATGATTTGCGAAGTATCATGTATTCCTCGTCTACACTTCAAATGAATGTAAATGCAACACTTCCTTGCTAGGAAATAGCGTCTGCAGGTGTCTAGGTATCGTAGCAGGAGAGTTCAAATGCTTCTTAAAACGAGATATTGCATCTCTTATCTATGTTTCATGATAAGATATAATATTCATTGCGAAGTGTTATGCATTCCTCGTCTACACTTCAAATGAATGTAAATGCGACACTTCCTTGCAAGGAAATAGCTATTGCAGATGTCTACGTATCGTAGCAATAGAGTTCAAATGTTTCTTAAAACGCGATATCGCATCTCATTTCTATGTTTCATGGTAAGATATAACATGATTTGCGAAGTGTTATGTATTCCTCGTCTACACATCAAATGAATGTGAATGCGATACTTCCTCGCTAGGAAATAGCGTTTGCAGATATCTACGTATCGTAGCAATAGCTTTCTAATGCTTCTTAAAACGAGATATTGCATCTCATATCTATGTTTGCTGATAAGATATAATATTCATTGCGAAGTGTTATGCATTCCTCGTCTACGATTCAAATGAATGTAAATGCGACACTTCCATGCAAGGAAATAGCATTTGCAGATGTCTACGTATCGCAGCAATAGAGTTCATATGATTCTTAAAACGCTATATTGCATCTCATTTCTACGTTTCGTGGTAAGATATAATATGATTTGCGAAGTGTCATGTATTCCTCGTCTACACTTCAAATGAATGTGAATGCGACACTTCCTCGCTAGGAAATAGCGTTTGCAGATGTCTACGAATCGTAGCAATAGAGTTCTAATGCTTCTTAAAACGCGATATCGCATCTCATTTCTATGTTTCATGATAAGATATAATATGATTTGCGAAGTGTTATGTATTCCTCGTCTACACATCAAATGAATGTAAATGCGACACTTCCTTGCAAGGAAATAGCGTTTGCAGATGTCTACGTATCGAAGCAATAGAGTTCAAATGCTTCTTAAAACGCGATATCGCATCTCATCTCTATGTTTCATGGTAAGATATAATATGATTTGCGAAGTATCACGTATTCCTCGTCTACACTTCAAATGAATGTAAATGCGACACTTCCTTGCTACGCAATAGCGTCTGCAGATGTCTACGTATCGTAGCAATAGAGTTCATATGATTCTTATAACAAGATATTGCATCTCATTTCTATGTTTCATGATAAGATATAATATGATTTGCGAAGTGTTATGTATTCCTCGTCTACACTTCAAATGAATGTAAATGCGACACTTCCTTGCAAGGAAATAGCGTTTGCAGATGTCTACGTATCGTAGCAATAGAGTTCTAATGCTTCTTAAAACGCGATATCGCATCTCATTTCTATGTTTCATGGTAAGATATAATATGATTTGCGAAGTATCATGTATTCCTCGTCTACACTTCAAATGAATGTAAATACGACACTTCCTTGCTAGGAACTAGCGTCTGCCGATGTCTAGGTATCGTAGCAATAGAGTTCTAATGCTACTTAAAACGCGATATCGCATCTCATTTCTATGCTTCATGGTAAGATATAATATGATTTGCGAAGTGTTATGTATTCCTCGTCTACACTTCAAATGAATGTGAATGCGATACTTCCTCGCTAGGAAATAGCGTTTGCAGATATCTACGTATCGTAGCAATAGCTTTCTAGTGCTTCTTAAAACGCGATATCGCATCTCATTTCTATGTTTCATGGTACAGATATAATATGATTTGCGAAGTATCATGTATTCCTCGTCTACACTTCAAATGAATGTAAATGCGACACTTCCTCGCTAGGAAATAGCGTTTGCAGATGTCTACGTATCGTAGCAATAGAGTTCTAATGCTTCTTAAAACGCGATATCGCATTTCATTTCTATGTTTCATGATAAGATATAATATGATTTGCGAAGTGTTATGTATTCCTCGTCTACACTTCAAATGAATGTAAATGCGACACTTCTTTGCTAGGAAATAGCGTTTGCAAATGTCTACCTATCGTAGCAACAGTGTTCTAATGCTTCTCAAAACGCGATATCGCATCTCATTTCTATGTTTCATGGTAAGATATAATATGATTTGCGAAGTGTTATGTATTCCTCGTCTACACTTCAATTGAATGTAAATGCGACACTTCCTTGCAAGGAAATAGCGATTGCAGATGTCTACGTATCGTAGCAATAGAGTTCAAATGATTCTTAAAACGCGATATCGCATCTCATTTCTATGTTTCATGGTAAGATATAACATGATTTGCGAAGTGTTATGTATTCCTCGTCTACACATCAAATGAATGTGAATGCGATACTTCCTCGCTAGGAAATAGCGTTTGCAGATGTCTACGTATCGTAGCAATAGCTTTCTAATGCTTCTTAAAACGAGATATTGCATCTCATATCTATGTTTGATGATAAGATATAATATTCATTGCGAAGTGTTATGCATTCCTCGTCTACGATTCAAATGAATGTAAATGCGACACTTCCATGCAAGGAAATAGCATTTGCAGATGTCTACGTATCGTAGCAATAGAGTTCTTATGATTCTTAAAACGCTATATTGCATCTCATTTCTACGTTTCGTGGTAAGATATAATATGATTTGCGAAGTGTCATGTATTCCTCGTCTACACTTCAAATGAATGTGAATGCGACACTTCCTCGCTAGGAAATAGCGTTTGCAGATGTCTACGTATCGTAGCAATAGAGTTCTAATGCTTCTTAAAACGCGATATCGCATCTCATTTCTATGTTTCATGATAAAATATAATATGATTTGCGAAGTGTTATGTATTCCTCGTCTACACTTCAAATGAATGTAAATGCGACACTTCTTTGCTAGGAAGTAGCGTTTGCAAATGTCTACCTATCGTAGCAATAGTGTTCTAATGCTTCTCAAAACGCGATATCGCATCTCATTTCTATGTTTCATGGTAAGATATAATTTGATTTGCGAAGTGTTATGTATTCCTCGTCTACACTTCAAATGAATGTAAATGCGACACTTCCTTGCAAGGAAATAGCGATTGCAGATGTCTACGTATCGTAGCAATAGAGTTCAAATGATTCTTAAAACGCGATATCGCATCTCATTTCTATGTTTCATGGTAAGATATAACATGATTTGCGAAGTGTTATGTATTCCTCGTCTACACATCAAATGAATGTGAATGCGATACTTCCTCGCTAGGAAATAGCGTTAGCAGATGTCTACGTATCGTAGCAATAGCTTTCTAATGCTCCTTAAAACGAGATATTGCATCTCATATCTATGTTTGATGATAAGATATAATATTCATTGCGAAGTGTATTGCATTCCTCGTCTACACTTCAAATGAATGTAAATGCGACACTTCCTTGCAAGGAAATAGCGTTTGCAGATGTCTACGTATCGAAGCAATAGAGTTCAAATGCTTCTTAAAACGCGATATCGCATCTCATCTCTATGTTTCATGGTAAGATATAATATGTTTTTGCGAAGTATCACGTATTCCTCGTCTACACTTCAAATGAATGTAAATGCGACACTTCCTTGCTACGCAATAGCGTCTGCAGATGTCTACGTATCGTAGCAATAGAGTTCATATGATTCTTAAAACGAGATATTGCATCTCATTTCTATGTTTCATGGTAAGATATAATATGATTTGCGAAGTGTTATGTATTCCTCGTCTACACTTCAAATGAATGTGAATGCGATACATCCTCGCTAGGAAATAGCGTTTGCAGATGTCTACGTATCGTAGCAATAGCTTTCTAATGCTTCTTAAAACGCGATATCGAATCTCATTTCTATGTTTCATGGTAAGATATAATATGATTTGCGAAGTATCATGCATTCCTCGTCTACACTTCAAATGAATGTAAATGCGACACTTCCTTGCTAGGAAATAGCGTCTGCCGATGTCTAGGTATCGTAGCAATAGAGTTCTAATGCTACTTAAAACGCGATATCGCATCTCATTTCTATGCTTTATGGTAAGATATAATATGATTTGCGAAGTGTTATGTATTCCTCGTCTACGATTCAAATGAATGTAAATGCGACACTTCCTTGCAAGGAAATAGCGTTTGCAGATGTCTACGTATCGTAGCAATAGAGTTCTAATGCTTCTTAAAACGCGATATCGCATCTCATTTCTACGTTTTATGGTAAGATATAATATGATTTGCGAAGTATCATGTATTCCTCGTCTACACTTCAAATGAATGTAAATGCGACACTTCCTTGCTACGCAATAGCGTCTGCAGATGTCTACGTATCGTAGCAATAGAGTTCATATGATTCTTAAAACGAGATATTGCATCTCATTTCTATGTTTCATGGTAAGGTATAATATGATTTGCGAAGTGTTATGTATTCCTCGCCTACACTTGAAGTGAATGTAAATGCGACACTTCCTGGCAAGGAAATAGCCTTTGCAGATGTCTACGTATCGTAGCAATAGAGTTCTAATGCTTCATAAAACGCGATATCGCATCTCACTTCTATGTTTCATGGTAAGATATAATATGATATGCGAAGTGTTATGTATTCCTCGTCTACACCTCAAATGAATGTAAATGCGACACTTCCTTGCAGGGAAATAGCGTTTGCAGATGTCTACGTATCGAAGCAATAGGGTTCAAATGCTTCTTAAAACGAGATATTGCATCTCATATCTATGTTTCATGATAAGATATAATATACATTGCGAAGTGTTATGCATTCCTCGTCTACGATTCAAATGAAAGTAAATGCGACACTTCCTTGCAAGGAAATAGCGTTTGCAGATGTCTACGTATCGAAGCAATATAGTTCAAATGCTTCTTAAAACGAGATATTGTATCTCATATCTATGTTTCATGATAAGATATAATATACATTGCGAAGTGTTATGCATTCCTCGTCTACGATTCAAATGAAAGTAAATGCGACACTTCCTTGCAAGAAAGTACCGTTTGCAGATGTTTACGTATCGTAGCAATAGATTTCTAATGCTTCTTAAAACGCGATATCGCATCTCATTTCTATGTTTCATGGTAAGATATAATATGATTTGCGAAGTGTTATGTATTCCTCGTCTACACATCAAATGAATGTAAATGCGACACTTCCTTGCAAGGAAATAGCGTTTGCAGATGTCTACGTATCGAAGCAATAGAGTTTTAATGCTTCTTAAAACGCGATATCGCATCTCATTTCTATGTTTCATGGTAAGATGTAATATGATTTGCGAAGTATCATGTATTCCTCGTCTACACTTCAAACGAATGTGAATGCGACACTTCCTTGCAAGGAAATCGCGTTTGCAGATGTCTACGTATCGAAGCAATAAAGTTGAAATGCTTCTTAAAACGAGATATTGCATCTCATGTCTATGTTTCATGATAAGATATAATATTCATTGCGAAGTGTTATGCATTCCTCGTCTACGATTCAAATGAATGTAAATGCGACTCTTCCTTGCTAGGAAATAGCGTCTGCAGATGTTTACGTATCGAAGCAATAGAGTTCAAATGCTTCTTAAAACGAGATAATGCATCTCATATCTATGTTTCATGATAAGATATAATATTCATTGCGAAGTGTTATGCATTCCTCGTCTACGATTCAAATGAATGTAAATGCGACACTTCCTTGCAAGGAAATCGCGTTTGCATATGTCTACGTATCGAAGCAATAGTGTTCTAAAGCTTCCTAAATCGCGATATCGCATCTCATTTCTATGTTTCATGGTAAGATATAATATGATTTGCGAAGTGTTATGTATTCCTCGTCTACACCTCAAATGAATGTAAATGCGACACTTCCTTGCAGGGAAATAGCGTTTGCAGATGTCTACGTATCGAAGCAATAGAGTTCAAATGCTTCTTAAAACGAGATATTGCATCTCATATCTATGTTTCATGATAAGATATAATATACATTGCGAAGTGTTATGCATTCCTCGTCTACGATTCAAATGAAAGTAAATGCTGCACTTCCTTGCAAGGAAATAGCGTTTGCAGATGTCTACGTTTCGAAGCAATAGAGTTCAAATGCTTCTTAAAACGAGATATTGCATCTCATATCTATGTTTCATGATAAGATATAATATACATTGCTAAGTGTTATGCATTCCTCGTCTACGATTCAAATGAAAGTAAATGCGACACTTCCTTGCAAGGAAATAGCGTTTGCAGATGTGTACGTATCGTAGCAATAGATTTCTAATGCTTCTTAAAACGCGATATCGCATCTCATTTCTATGTTTCATGGTAGATATAATATTCATTGCGAAGTGTTATGCATTCCTCGTCTACGATTCAAATGAAAGTAAATGCGAGACCTCCTTGCAAGGAAATAGCATTTGCAGATGTCTACCTATCGTAGCAATAGTGTTCTAATGCTTCATAAAACGCGATATCGCATGTCATTTCTATGTATCATGGTAAGATATAATATTCATTGCGAAGTGTTATGCATTCCTCGTCTACGATTCAAATGAAAGTAAATGCGACACTTCCTTGCAAGGAAACAGCGATTGCAGATGTCTACGTATCGTAGCAATAGAGCTCTTATAATTCTTAAAACGCGATTTCGCATCTCATTTCTATGTTTCATGGTAAGGTATAATATGATTTGCGAAGTGTTATGTATTCCTCGCCTACAATTCAAGTGAATGTAAATGCGACACTTCCTTGCAAGGAAATAGCCTTTGCAGATGTCTACGTATCGTAGCAATAGGGTTCTAATGCTTCATAAAACGCGATATCGCATCTCATTTCTATGTTTCATGGTAAGATATAATATGATTTGCGAAGTGTTATGTATTCCTCGTCTACACCTCAAATGAATGTAAATGCGACACTTCCTTGCAGGGAAATAGCGTTTGCAGATGTCTACGTATCGAAGCAATAGAGTTCAAATGCTTCTTAAAACGAGATATTGCATCTCATATCTATGTTTCATGATAAGATATAATATACATTGCGAAGTGTTATGCATTCCTCGTCTACGATTCAAATGAAAGTAAATGCGGCACTTCCTTGCAAGGAAATAGCGTTTGCAGATGTCTACGTTTCGAAGCAATAGAGTTCAAATGCTTCTTAAAACGAGATATTGCATCTCATATCTATGTTTCATGATAAGATATAATATACATTGCTAAGTGTTATGCATTCCTCGTCTACGATTCAAATGAAAGTAAATGCGACACTTCCTTGCAAGGAAATAGCGTTTGCAGATGTGTACGTATCGTAGCAATAGATTTCTAATGCTTCTTAAAACGCGATATCGCATCTCATTTCTATGTTTCATGGTAAGATATAATATGATTTGCGAAGTGTTATGCATTCCTCGTCTACGATTCAAATGAACGTAAATGCGACACTTCCTTCCAAGGAAATAGCGTTTGCAGATGTCTACGTATCGCAACAATAGCGTTCTTATGATACTTAAAACGCGATATCGCATCTCATTTCTATGATTCATGGTAAGATATAATTTGATTTGCGAAGTGTTATGAATTCCTCGTCTACACTTCAAATCAATGTAAATACGATACTTCCTTGCAAGGAAATAGCGTTTGCAGATGTCTACCTATCGTAGCAATAGAGTTCTAATGCTTCTTAAAACGCGATATCGCATCTCATTTCTATGTTTCATGGTAAGATATAATATTCATTGCGAAGTGTTATGCATTCCTCGTCTACGATTCAAATGAAAGTAAATGCGATACTTCCTTGCAAGGAAATAGAATTTGCAGATGTCTACCTATCGTAGCAATAGTGTTCTAATGCTTCATAAAACGCGATATCGCATCTCATTTCTATGTTTCATGGTAAGATATAATATTCATTGCGAAGTGTTATGCATTCCTAGACTACGATTCAAATAAAAGTAAATGCGACACTTCCTTGCAAGGAAACAGCGTTTGCAGATGTCTACGTATCGTAGCAATAGAGCTCTTATAATTCTTAAAACGCGATTTCGCATCTCATTTCTATGTTTCATGGTAAGGTATAATATGATTTGCGAAGTGTTATGTATTCCTCGCCTACACTTCAAGTGAACGTAAATGCGACACTTCCTTGCAAGGAAATAGCCTTTGCAGATGTCTACGTATCGTAGCAATAGAGTTCTAATGCTTCATAAAACGCGATATCGCATCTCATTTCTATGTTTCATGGTAAGACATAATATGATTTGCGAAGTGTCATGTATTCCTCGTCTACACTTCAAATGAATGTAAATGCGACACTTCCTTGCAAGGAAATAGCGTTTGCAGATGCCTACGTATCGAAGCAATAGAGTTCAAATGCTTCTTAAAACGAGATATTGCATCTCATATCTATGTTTCATGATAAGATATAATATACATTGCGAAGTGTTATGCATTCCTCGTCTACGATTCAAATGAAAGTAAATGCGACACTTCCTTGCAAGGAAATAGCGTTTGCAGATGTCTACGTATCGTAGCAATAGATTTCTAATGCTTCTTAAAACGCGATATCGCATCTCATTTCTATGTTTCATGGTAAGATGTAATATGATTTGCGAAGTGTTATGTATTCCTCGCCTAAACTTCAAATGAATGTAAATACGACACTTCCTTGCAAGGAAATAGCGTTTGCAGATGTCTACGTATCGTAACAGTAGAGTTCTTATGATTCTTAGAACGCGATATCGCATCTCATTTCAATGTTTCATGGTAAGATATAATATGATTTGCGAAGAGTTATGTATTCCTCGTCTACACTTCAAATGAATGTGAATGCGACACTTCCTTGCAAGGAAATAGCATTTGCAGATGTCTACGTATCGCAGCAATAGAGTTCTTATGATTCTTAAAACGCGATATCGCATCTCATTTCAATGTTTCATGGTAAGATATAATATGATTTGCGAAGTGTCATGTATTCCACGTCTACACTTCAAATGAATGTAAATGCGACACTTCCTTGCAAGGAAATAGCGTTTGCAGATGTCTACGTATCGTAGCAATAGAGTTCTAATGCTTCATAAAACGCGATATCGCATCTCATTTCTATGTTTCATGGTAAGATATAATATGATTTGCGAAGTGTTATGTATTCCTCGTCTACACCTCAAATGAATGTAAATGCGAAACTTCCTTGCAGGGAAATAGCGTTTGCAGATGTCTACGTATCGAAGCAAT
Organism: Xylocopa sonorina; assembly: GCF_050948175.1. Classification (NCBI taxonomy): domain Eukaryota; kingdom Metazoa; phylum Arthropoda; class Insecta; order Hymenoptera; family Apidae; genus Xylocopa; species Xylocopa sonorina. Next base: position 558,670 of record NW_027490322.1, read on the forward strand.
AGAGTTCAAATGCTTCTTAAAACGAGATATTGCATCTCATATCTATGTTTCATGATAAGATATAATATACATTGCGAAGTGTTATGCATTCCTCGTCTACGATTCAAATGAAAGTAAATGCGGCACTTCCTTGCAAGGAAATAGCGTTTGCAGATGTCTACGTTTCGAAGCAATAGAGTTCAAATGCTTCTTAAAACGAGATATTGCATCTCATATCTATGTTTCATGATAAGATATAATATACATTGCTAAGTGTTATGCATTCCTCGTCTACGATTCAAATGAAAGTAAATGCGACACTTCCTTGCAAGGAAATAGCGTTTGCAGATGTGTACGTATCGTAGCAATAGATTTCTAATGCTTCTTAAAACGCGATATCGCGTCTCATTTCTATGTTTCATGGTAAGATATAATATGATTTGCGAAGTGTTATGTATTCCTCGTCTACACATCAAATGAATGTAAATGCGACACTTCCTTGCAAGGAAATAGCGTTTGCAGATGTCTACGTATCGAAGCAATAGACTTTTAATGCTTCTTAAAACGCGATATCACATCTCATTTCTATGTTTCATGGTAAGATGTAATATGATTTGCGAAGTATCATGTATTCCTCGTCTACACTTCAAATGAATGTGAATGCGACACTTCCTTGCAAGGAAATCGCGTTTGCAGATGTCTACGCATCGAAGCAATAAAGTTGAAATGCTTCTTAAAACGAGATATTGCATCTCATATCTATGTTTCATGATAAGATATAATATTCATTGCGAAGTGTTATGCATTCCTCGTCTACGATTCAAATGAAAGTAAATGCGGCACTTCCTTGCAAGGAAATAGCGTTTGCAGATGTCTACGTATCGAAGCAATAGAGTTCTAATGCTTCTTAAAACGCGATATCGCATCTCATTCCTATGTTTCGTGGTAAGATGTAATATTCATTGCGAAGTGTTATGCATTCCTCGTCTACGATTCAAATGAAAGTTAATGCGACACTTCCTTGCCAGGAAACAGCGTTTGCAGATGTCTACGTATCGAAGCAACAGAGTTCAAATGCTTCTTAAAACGAGATATTGCATCTCATATCTATGTTTCATGATAAGATATAGTATTCATTGCGAAGTGTTATGCATTCCTCGTCTACGATTCAAATGAAAGTAAATGCGACACTTCCTTGCACGGAAATAGCCTTTGCAGATGTCTACGTATCGTAGCAATAGAGTTCTAATGCTTCATAAAACGCGATATCGCATCTCATTTCTATGTTTCATGGTAAGACATAATATGATCTGCGAAGTGTCATGTATTCCTCGTCTACACTTCAAATGAATGTAAATGCGACACTTCCTTGCAAGGAAATAGCGTTTGCAGATGCCTACGTATCGAAGCAATAGAGTTCAAATGCTTCTTAAAACGAGATATTGCATCTCATATCTATGTTTCATGATAAGATATAATATACATTGCGAAGTGTTATGCATTCCTCGTCTACGATTCAAATGAAAGTAAATGCGACACTTCCTTGCAAGGAAATAGCGTTTGCAGATGTCTACGTATCGTAGCAATAGATTTCTAATGCTTCTTAAAACGCGATATCGCATCTCATTTCTATGTTTCATGATAAGATATAGTATTCATTGCGAAGTGTTATGCATTCCTCGTCTACGATTCAAATGAATGTAAATGCGACACTTCCTTGCAAGGAAATAGCGTCTGCAGATGTCTACGTATCGTAGCAATGGATTTCTGATGCTTCTTAAAACGAGATATTGCATCTCATATCTATGTTTCATGATAAGATATAATATACATTGCGAAGTGTTATGCATTCCTCGTCTACGATTCAAATGAATGTAAATGCGACACTCGCTCGCTAGGAAATAGCGTTTGCAGATGTCTACGTATCGTAGCAATAGAGTTCTAATGATTCTTAAAACGCGATATCGCATCTCATTTCTATGATTCATGGTAAGATATAATATGATTTGCGAAGTGTTATGTATTCCTCGTCTACACTTCAAATCAATGTAAATACGACACTTCCTTGCAAGGAAATAGCGTTTGCAAATGTCTACCTATCGTAGCAATAGTGTTCTAATGCTTCATAAAAGGCGATATCGCATGTCATTTCTATGTATCATGGTAAGATATAATATTCACTGCGAAGTGTTATGCATTCCTCGTCTACGATTCAAATGAAAGTAAATGCGACACTTCCTTGCAAGGAAATAGCGTTTGCAGATGTCTACGTATCGTAACAATAGAGTTCTTATGATTCTTGAAACGCGATATCGCATCTCATTTCTATGTTTCATGGTAAGATGTAATATGATTTGCGAAGTGTTATGTATTCCTCGCCTAAACTTCAAATGAATGTAAATACGACACTTCCTTGCAAGGAAATAGCGTTTGCAGATGTCTACGTATCGTAACAGTAGAGTTCTTATGATTCTTAGAACGCGATATCGCATCTCATTTCAATGTTTCATGGTAAGATATAATATGATTTGCGAAGAGTTATGTATTCCTCGTCTACACTTCAAATGAATGTGAATGCGACACTTCCTTGCAAGGAAATAGCATTTGCAGATGTCTACGTATCGCAGCAATAGAGTTCTTATGATTCTTAAAACGCGATATCGCATCTCATTTCAATGTTTCATGGTAAGATATAATATGATTTGCGAAGTGTCATGTATTCCACGTCTACACTTCAAATGAATGTAAATGCGACACTTCCTTGCAAGGAAATAGCGTTTGCAGATGTTTACGTATCGTAGCAATAGAGTTCTAATGCTTCTTAAAACGCGATATCGCATCTCATTTCTATGTTTCATGGTAAGATATAATATGATTTGCGAAGTGTTATGTATTCCTCGTCTACACTTCAAATGAATGTAAATGCGACACTCGCTCGCTAGGAAATAGCGTTTGCAGATGACTACATATCGTAGCAATAGAGTTCTAATGCTTCTTAAAACGCGATATCGCATCTCATTTCTATAATTCATGGTAAGATATAATATGATTTGCGAAGTGTTATGTATTCCTCGTCTACACTTCAAATCAATGTAAATACGACACTTCCTTGCAAGGAAATAGCGTTTGCAAATATCTGCCTATCGTAGCAATAGTATTCTAATGCTTCTTAAAACGCGATATCGCATCTCACTTCTATGTTTCATGGTAAGTTATAATATGATTTGCGAAGTGTTATGTATTCCTCGTCTACACTTCAAATGAATGTAAATGCGACACTTCCTTGCAAGGAAATAGCGTTTGCAGATGTCTACGTATCGAAGCAATAGAGTTCAAATGCTTCTTAAAACGCGATATCGCATCTCATTTCTATGTTTCATGGTAAGATATAATATGATTTGCGAAGTGTTATGCATTCCTCGTCTACGATTCAAATGAACGTAAATGCGACACTTCCTTCCAAGGAAATAGCGTTTGCAGATGTCTACGTATCGCAACAATAGCGTTCTTATGATACTTAAAACGCGATATCGCATCTCATTTCTATGATTCATGGTAAGATATAATTTGATTTGCGAAGTGTTATGAATTCCTCGTCTACACTTCAAATCAATGTAAATACGATACTTCCTTGCAAGGAAATAGCGTTTGCAGATGTCTACCTATCGTAGCAATAGAGTTCTAATGCTTCTTAAAACGCGATATCGCATCTCATTTCTATGTTTCATGGTAAGATATAATATTCATTGCGAAGTGTTATGCATTCCTCGTCTACGATTCAAATGAAAGTAAATGCGATACTTCCTTGCAAGGAAATAGAATTTGCAGATGTCTACCTATCGTAGCAATAGTGTTCTAATGCTTCATAAAACGCGATATCGCATCTCATTTCTATGTTTCATGGTAAGATATAATATTCATTGCGAAGTGTTATGCATTCCTAGTCTACGATTCAAATAAAAGTAAATGCGACACTTCCTTGCAAGGAAACAGCGTTTGCAGATGTCTACGTATCGTAGCAATAGAGCTCTTATAATTCTTAAAACGCGATTTCGCATCTCATTTCTATGTTTCATGGTAAGGTATAATATGATTTGCGAAGTGTTATGTATTCCTCGCCTACACTTCAAGTGAATGTAAATGCGACACTTCCTTGCAAGGAAATAGCCTTTGCAGATGTCTACGTATCGTAGCAATAGAGTTCTAATGCTTCATAAAACGCGATATCGCATCTCATTTCTATGTTTCATGGTAAGACATAATATGATTTGCGAAGTGTCATGTATTCCTCGTCTACACTTCAAATGAATGTAAATGCGACACTTCCTTGCAAGGAAATAGCGTTTGCAGATGCCTACGTATCGAAGCAATAGAGTTCAAATGCTTCTTAAAACGAGATATTGCATCTCATATCTATGTTTCATGATAAGATATAATATACATTGCGAAGTGTTATGCATTCCTCGTCTACGATTCAAATGAAAGTAAATGCGACACTTCCTTGCAAGGAAATAGCGTTTGCAGATGTCTACGTATCGTAGCAATAGATTTCTAATGCTTCTTAAAACGCGATATCGCATCTCATTTCTATGTTTCATGATAAGATATAGTATTCATTGCGAAGTGTTATGCATTCCTCGTCTACGATTCAAATGAATGTAAATGCGACACTTCCTTGCAAGGAAATAGCGTCTGCAGATGTCTACGTATCGTAGCAATGGATTTCTGATGCTTCTTAAAACGAGATATTGCATCTCATATCTATGTTTCATGATAAGATATAATATACATTGCGAAGTGTTATGCATTCCTCGTCTACGATTCAAATGAATGTAAATGCGACACTCGCTCGCTAGGAAATAGCGTTTGCAGATGTCTACGTATCGTAGCAATAGAGTTCTAATGATTCTTAAAACGCGATATCGCATCTCATTTCTATGATTCATGGTAAGATATAATATGATTTGCGAAGTGTTATGTATTCCTCGTCTACACTTCAAATCAATGTAAATACGACACTTCCTTGCAAGGAAATAGCGTTTGCAGATGTCTACCTATCGTAGCAATAGAGTTCTAATGCTTCTTAAAACGCGATATCGCATCTCATTTCTATGTTTCATGGTAAGATATAATATTCATTGCGAAGTGTTATGCATTCCTCGTCTACGATTCAAATGAAAGTAAATGCGATACCTCCTTGCAAGGAAATAGCATTTGCAGATGTCTACCTAACGTAGCAATAGTGTTCTAATGCTTCATAAAAGGCGATATCGCATGTCATTTCTATGTATCATGGTAAGATATAATATTCACTGCGAAGTGTTATGCATTCCTCGTCTACGATTCAAATGAAAGTAAATGCGACACTTCCTTGCAAGGAAATAGCGTTTGCAGATGTCTACGTATCGTAACAATAGAGTTCTTATGATTCTTGAAACGCGATATCGCATCTCATTTCTATGTTTCATGGTAAGATGTAATATGATTTGCGAAGTGTTATGTATTCCTCGCCTAAACTTCAAATGAATGTAAATACGACACTTCCTTGCAAGGAAATAGCGTTTGCAGATGTCTACGTATCGTAACAGTAGAGTTCTTATGATTCTTAGAACGCGATATCGCATCTCATTTCAATGTTTCATGGTAAGATATAATATGATTTGCGAAGAGTTATGTATTCCTCGTCTACACTTCAAATGAATGTGAATGCGACACTTCCTTGCAAGGAAATAGCATTTGCAGATGTCTACGTATCGCAGCAATAGAGTTCTTATGATTCTTAAAACGCGATATCGCATCTCATTTCAATGTTTCATGGTAAGATATAATATGATTTGCGAAGTGTCATGTATTCCACGTCTACACTTCAAATGAATGTAAATGCGACACTTCCTTGCAAGGAAATAGCGTTTGCAGATGTCTACGTATCGTAGCAATAGAGTTCTTATGATTCTTACAACGCGATATCGGACCTCATTTCTATGTTTCATGGTAAGATATAATATGATTTGCGAAGTGTTATGTATTCCTCGTCTGCACTTCAAATGAATGTAAATGCGACACTTCCTTGCAAGGAAATAGCGTTTGCAGATGTCTACGTATCGTAGCAATAGAGTTCTAATGCTTCTTAAAACGCGATATCGCATCTCATTTCTATGTTTCATGGTAGGATATAATATGATTTGCGAAGTGTCATGTATTCCTCGTCTACACTTCAAATGAATGTGAATGCGACACTTCCTTGCAAGGAAATAGCGTTTGGAGATGTCTACGTATCGTAACAATAGAGTTCATATGATTCTTAAAACGCGATATCGCATCTGATATCTATGTTTCAAGATAGGATATAATATTCATTGCGAAGTGTTATGCATTCCTCGTCTACGATACAAATGAAAGTAAATGCGACACTTCGTTGCAAGGAAATAGCGATTGCAGATGTCTACGTATCGTAGCAATAGAGTTCTAATGCTTCTTAAAACGCGATATCGCATCTCATTTCTATGTTTCATGGTAAGGTATAATATGATTTGCGAAGTGTTATGTATTCCTCGTCTATACTTCAAATGAATGTGAATGCGACACTTCCTCGCTAGGAAATAGCGTCTGCAGATATCTAGGTATCGTAGTAATAGACTTCTAATGCTTCTTAAAACGAGATATTGCATCTCACATCTATGTTTCATGATAAGATATAATATTCATTGCGACGTGTTATGCATTCCTCGTCTACGATTCAAATGAAAGTAAATGCGACACTTCCTTGCAAGGAAATAGCGTTTGCAGATGTCTACGTATCGTAGCAATAGAGTTCATATGATACTTAAAACGCGATATCGCATCTCATTTCTATGTTTCATGGTAAGATATAACATGATTTGCGAAGTGTTATGTATTCCTCGTCTACACTTCAAATGAATGTGAATGCGATTCTTCCTCGCTAGGAAATAGCGTTTGCAGATGTCTACGTATCGTAGCAATAGCTTTCTAATGCTTCATAAAGCGCGATATCGCATGTCATTTCTATGTATCATGGTAAGATATAATATTCATTGCGAAGTGTTATGCATTCCTCGTCTACGATTCAAATGAAAGTAAATGCGACACTTCCTTGCAAGGAAACAGCGATTGCAGATGTCTACGTATCGTAGCAATAGAGCTCTTATAATTCTTAAAACGCGATTTCGCATCTCATTTCTATGTTTCATGGTAAGGTATAATATGATTTGCGAAGTGTTATGTATTCCTCGCCTACACTTGAAGTGAATGTAAATGCGACACTTCCTGGCAAGGAAATAGCCTTTGCAGATGTCTACGTATCGTAGCAATAGAGTTCTAATGCTTCATAAAACGCGATATCGCATCTCACTTCTATGTTTCATGGTAAGATATAATATGATTTGCGAAGTGTTATGTATTCCTCGTCTACACCTCAAATGAATGTAAATGCGACACTTCCTTGCAGGGAAATAGCGTTTGCAGATGTCTACGTATCGAAGCAATAGAGTTCAAATGCTTCTTAAAACGAGATATTGCATCTCATATCTATGTTTCATGATAAGATATAATATACATTGCGAAGTGTTATGCATTCCTCGTCTACGATTCAAATGAAAGTAAATGCGACACTTCCTTGCAAGGAAATAGCGTTTGCAGATGTCTACGTATCGAAGCAATATAGTTCAAATGCTTCTTAAAACGAGATATTGTATCTCATATCTATGTTTCATGATAAGATATAATATACATTGCGAAGTGTTATGCATTCCTCGTCTACGATTCAAATGAAAGTAAATGCGACACTTCCTTGCAAGAAAATAGCGTTTGCAGATGTTTACGTATCGTAGCAATAGATTTCTAATGCTTCTTAAAACGCGATATCGCATCTCATTTCTATGTTTCATGGTAAGATATAATATGATTTGCGAAGTGTTATGTATTCCTCGTCTACACATCAAATGAATGTAAATGCGACACTTCCTTGCAAGGAAATAGCGTTTGCAGATGTCTACGTATCGAAGCAATAGAGTTTTAATGCTTCTTAAAACGCGATATCGCAGCTCATTTCTATGTTTCATGGTAAGATGTAATATGATTTGCGAAGTATCATGTATTCCTCGTCTACACTTCAAACGAATGTGAATGCGACACTTCCTTGCAAGGAAATCGCGTTTGCAGATGTCTACGTATCGAAGCAATAAAGTTGAAATGCTTCTTAAAACGAGATATTGCATCTCATGTCTATGTTTCATGATAAGATATAATATTCATTGCGAAGTGTTATGCATTCCTCGTCTACGATTCAAATGAATGTAAATGCGACTCTTCCTTGCTAGGAAATAGCGTCTGCAGATGTTTACGTATCGAAGCAATAGAGTTCAAATGCCTCTTAAAACGAGATAATGCATCTCACATCTATGTTTCATGATAAGATATAATATTCATTGCGAAGTGTTATGCATTGCTCGTCTACGATTCAAATGAATGTAAATGCGACACTTCCTTGCAAGGAAATCGCGTTTGCATATGTCTACGTATCGAAGCAATAGTGTTCTAAAGCTTCTTAAATCGCGATATCGCATCTCATTTCTATGTTTCATGGTAAGATATAATATGATTTGCGAAGTGTTATGTATTCCTCGTCTACACCTCAAATGAATGTAAATGCGACACTTCCTTGCAGGGAAATAGCGTTTGCAGATGTCTACGTATCGAAGCAATAGAGTTCAAATGCTTCTTAAAACGAGATATTGCATCTCATATCTATGTTTCATGATAAGATATAATATACATTGCGAAGTGTTATGCATTCCTCGTCTACGATTGAAATGAAAGTAAATGCTGCACTTCCTTGCAAGGAAATAGCGTTTGCAGATGTCTACGTTTCGAAGCAATAGAGTTCAAATGCTTCTTAAAACGAGATATTGCATCTCATATCTATGTTTCATGATAAGATATAATATACATTGCCAAGTGTTATGCATTCCTCGTCTACGATTCAAATGAAAGTAAATGCGACACTTCCTTGCAAGGAAATAGCGTTTGCAGATGTGTACGTATCGTAGCAATAGATTTCTAATGCTTCTTAAAACGCGATATCGCATCTCATTTCTATGTTTCATGGTAAGATATAATATTCATTGCGAAGTGTTATGCATTCCTCGTCTACGATTCAAATGAAAGTAAATGCGAGACCTCCTTGCAAGGAAATAGCATTTGCAGATGTCTACCTATCGTAGCAATAGTGTTCTAATGCTTCATAAAACGCGATATCGCATGTCATTTCTATGTATCATGGTAAGATATAATATTCATTGCGAAGTGTTATGCATTCCTCGTCTACGATTCAAATGAAAGTAAATGCGACACTTCCTTGCAAGGAAACAGCGATTGCAGATGTCTACGTATCGTAGCAATAGAGCTCTTATAATTCTTAAAACGCGATTTCGCATCTCATTCCTATGTTTCATGGTAAGGTATAATATGATTTGCGAAGTGTTATGTATTCCTCGCCTACACTTCAAGTGAATGTAAATGCGACACTTCCTTGCAAGGAAATAGCCTTTGCAGATGTCTACGTATCGTAGCAATAGAGTTCTAATGCTTCATAAAACGCGATATCGCATCTCATTTCTATGTTTCATGGTAAGATATAATATGATTTGCGAAGTGTTATGTATTCCTCGTCTACACCTCAAATGAATGTAAATGCGACACTTCCTTGCAGGGAAATAGCGTTTGCAGATGTCTACGTATCGAAGCAATAGAGTTCAAATGCTTCTTAAAACGAGATATTGCATCTCATATCTATGTTTCATGATAAGATATAATATACATTGCGAAGTGTTATGCATTCCTCGTCTACGATTGAAATGAAAGTAAATGCTGCACTTCCTTGCAAGGAAATAGCGTTTGCAGATGTCTACGTTTCGAAGCAATAGAGTTCAAATGCTTCTTAAAACGAGATATTGCATCTCATATCTATGTTTCATGATAAGATATAATATACATTGCCAAGTGTTATGCATTCCTCGTCTACGATTCAAATGAAAGTAAATGCGACACTTCCTTGCAAGGAAATAGCGTTTGCAGATGTGTACGTATCGTAGCAATAGATTTCTAATGCTTCTTAAAACGCGATATCGCATCTCATTTCTATGTTTCATGGTAAGATATAATATTCATTGCGAAGTGTTATGCATTCCTCGTCTACGATTCAAATGAAAGTAAATGCGAGACCTCCTTGCAAGGAAATAGCATTTGCAGATGTCTACCTATCGTAGCAATAGTGTTCTAATGCTTCATAAAACGCGATATCGCATGTCATTTCTATGTATCATGGTAAGATATAATATTCATTGCGAAGTGTTATGCATTCCTCGTCTACGATTCAAATGAAAGTAAATGCGACACTTCCTTGCAAGGAAACAGCGATTGCAGATGTCTACGTATCGTAGCAATAGAGCTCTTATAATTCTTAAAACGCGATTTCGCATCTCATTCCTATGTTTCATGGTAAGGTATAATATGATTTGCGAAGTGTTATGTATTCCTCGCCTACACTTCAAGTGAATGTAAATGCGACACTTCCTTGCAAGGAAATAGCCTTTGCAGATGTCTACGTATCGTAGCAATAGAGTTCTAATGCTTCATAAAACGCGATATCGCATCTCATTTCTATGTTTCATGGTAAGATATAATATGATTTGCGAAGTGTTATGTATTCCTCGTCTACACCTCAAATGAATGTAAATGCGACACTTCCTTGCAGGGAAATAGCGTTTGCAGATGTCTACGTATCGAAGCAATAGAGTTCAAATGCTTCTTAAAACGAGATATTGCATCTCATATCTATGTTTCATGATAAGATATAATATACATTGCGAAGTGTTATGCATTCCTCGTCTACGATTCAAATGAAAGTAAATGCGGCACTTCCTTGCAAGGAAATAGCGTTTGCAGATGTCTACGTTTCGAAGCAATAGAGTTCAAATGCTTCTTAAAACGAGATATTGCATCTCATATCTATGTTTCATGATAAGATATAATATACATTGCTAAGTGTTATGCATTCCTCGTCTACGATTCAAATGAAAGTAAATGCGACACTTCCTTGCAAGGAAATAGCGTTTGCAGATGTGTACGTATCGTAGCAATAGATTTCTAATGCTTCTTAAAACGCGATATCGCATCTCATTTCTATGTTTCATGGTAAGATATAATATGATTTGCGAAGTGTTATGTATTCCTCGTCTACACATCAAATGAATGTAAATGCGACACTTCCTTGCAAGGAAATAGCGTTTGCAGATGTCTACGTATCGAAGCAATAGACTTTTAATGCTTCTTAAAACGCGATATCACATCTCATTTCTATGGTTCATGGTAAGATGTAATATGATTTGCGAAGTATCATGTATTCCTCGTCTACACGTCAAATGAATGTGAATGCGACACTTCCTTGCAAGGAAATCGCGTTTGCAGATGTCTACGCATCGAAGCAATAAAGTTGAAATGCTTCTTAAAACGAGATATTGCATCTCATATCTATGTTTCATGATAAGATATAATATTCATTGCGAAGTGTTATGCATTCCTCGTCTACGATTCAAATGAAAGTAAATGCGGCACTTCCTTGCAAGGAAATAGCGTTTGCAGATGTCTACGTATCAAAGCAATAGAGTTCTAATGCTTCTTAAAACGCGATATCGCATCTCATTCCTATGTTTCGTGGTAAGATGTAATATTCATTGCGAAGTGTTATGCATTCCTCGTCTACGATTCAAATGAAAGTTAATGCGACACTTCCTTGCCAGGAAACAGCGTTTGCAGATGTCTACGTCTCGAAGCAACAGAGTTCAAATGCTTCTTAAAACGAGATATTGCATCTCATATCTATGTTTCATGATAAGATATAGTATTCATTGCGAAGTGTTATGCATTCCTCGTCTACGATTCAAATGAAAGTAAATGCGACACTTCCTTGCACGGAAATAGCGTTTGCAGATGTGTACGTATCGTAGCAATAGATTTCTAATGCTTCTTAAAACGCGATATCGCATCTCATTTCTATGTTTCATGGTAAGATGTAATATGATTTGCGAAGAATCATGTATTCCTCGTCTACACTTCAAATGAATGTGAATGCGACACTTCCTTGCAAGGAAATCGCGTTTGCAGATGTCTACGTATCGAAGCAATAAAGTTGAAATGCTTCTTAAAACGAGGTATTGCATCTCATATCTATGTTTCATGATAAGATATAATATTCATTGCGAAGTGTTATGCATTCCTCGTCTACGATTCAAATGAATGTAAATGCGACACTTCCTTGCAAGGAAATAGCGTTTGCAGATGTTTGCGTATCGTAGCAATAGAGTTCTAATGCTTCTTAAAACGCGATATCGCATCTCATTTCTATGTTTCATGGTAAGATATAATATGATTTGCGAAGTGTTATGTATTCCTCGTCTACACTTCAAATGAATGTAAATGCGACACTCGCTCGCTAGGAAATAGCGCTTGCAGATGACTACGTATCGTAGCAATAGAGTTCTAATGCTTCTTAAAACGCGATATCGCATCTCATTTCTATGATTCATGGTAAGATATAATATGATTTGCGAAGTGTTATGTATTCCTCGTCTACACTTCAAATCAATGTAAATACGACACTTCCTTGCAAGGAAATAGCGTTTGCAGATGTCTACCTATCGTAGCAATAGAGTTCCAATGCTTCTTAAAACGCGATATCGCATCTCATTTCTATGTTTCATGGTAAGATATAATATTCATTGCGAAGTGTTATGCATTCCTCGTCTACGATTCAAATGAAAGTAAATGCGATACCTCCTTGCAAGGAAATAAAATTTGCAGATGTCTACCTATCGTAGCAATAGTGTTCTAATGCTTCATAAAAGGCGATATCGCATGTCATTTCTATGTATCATGGTAAGATATAACATTCATTGCGAAGTGTTATGCATTCCTCGTCTACGATTCAAATGAAAGTAAATGCGACACTTCCTTGCAAGGAAATAGTGTTTGCAGATATCTACGTATCGTAACAATAGAGTTCTTATGATTCTTGAAACGCGATATCGCATCTCATTTCTATGTTTCATGGTAACATATAATATGATTTGCGAAGTGTTATGTATTCCTCGCCTAAACTTCAAATGAATGTAAATACGACACTTCCTTGCAAGGAAATAGCGTTTGCAAATATCTGCCTATCGTAGCAATAGTATTCTAATGCTTCTTAAAACGCGATATCGCATCTCACTTCTATGTTTCATGGTAAGTTATAATATGATTTGCGAAGTGTTATGTATTCCTCGTCTACACTTCAAATGAATGTAAATGCGACACTTCCTTGCAAGGAAATAGCGTTTGCAGATGTCTACGTATCGAAGCAATAGAGTTCAAATGCTTCTTAAAACGCGATATCGCATCTCATTTCTATGTTTCATGGTAAGATATAATATGATTTGCGAAGTGTTATGCATTCCTCGTCTACGATTCAAATGAACGTAAATGCGACACTTCCTTCCAAGGAAATAGCGTTTGCAGATGTCTACGTATCGCAACAATAGCGTTCTTATGATACTTAAAACGCGATATCGCATCTCATTTCTATGATTCATGGTAAGATATAATTTGATTTGCGAAGTGTTATGAATTCCTCGTCTACACTTCAAATCAATGTAAATACGATACTTCCTTGCAAGGAAATAGCGTTTGCAGATGTCTACCTATAGTAGCAATAGAGTTCTAATGCTTCTTAAAACGCGATATCGCATCTCATTTCTATGTTTCATGGTAAGATATAATATTCATTGCGAAGTGTTATGCATTCCTCGTCTACGATTCAAATGAAAGTAAATGCGATACTTCCTTGCAAGGAAATAGAATTTGCAGATGTCTACCTATCGTAGCAATAGTGTTCTAATGCTTCATAAAACGCGATATCGCATCTCATTTCTATGTTTCATGGTAAGATATAATATTCATTGCGAAGTGTTATGCATTCCTAGTCTACGATTCAAATAAAAGTAAATGCGACACTTCCTTGCAAGGAAACAGCGTTTGCAGATGTCTACGTATCGTAGCAATAGAGCTCTTATAATTCTTAAAACGCGATTTCGCATCTCATTTCTATGTTTCATGGTAAGGTATAATATGATTTGCGAAGTGTTATGTATTCCTCGCCTACACTTCAAGTGAATGTAAATGCGACACTTCCTTGCAAGGAAATAGCCTTTGCAGATGTCTACGTATCGTAGCAATAGAGTTCTAATGCTTCATAAAACGCGATATCGCATCTCATTTCTATGTTTCATGGTAAGACATAATATGATTTGCGAAGTGTCATGTATTCCTCGTCTACACTTCAAATGAATGTAAATGCGACACTTCCTTGCAAGGAAATAGCGTTTGCAGATGCCTACGTATCGAAGCAATAGAGTTCAAATGCTTCTTAAAACGAGATATTGCATCTCATATCTACGTTTCATGATAAGATATAATATACATTGCGAAGTGTTATGCATTCCTCGTCTACGATTCAAATGAAAGTAAATGCGACACTTCCATGCAAGGAAATAGTGTTTGCAGATATCTACGTATCGTAACAATAGAGTTCTTATGATTCTTGAAACGCGATATCGCATCTCATTTCTATGTTTCATGGTAACATATAATATGATTTGCGAAGTGTTATGTATTCCTCGCCTAAACTTCAAATGAATGTAAATACGACACTTCCTTGCAAGGAAATAGCGTTTGCAAATATCTGCCTATCGTAGCAATAGTATTCTAATGCTTCTTAAAACGCGATATCGCATCTCACTTCTATGTTTCATGGTAAGTTATAATATGATTTGCGAAGTGTTATGTATTCCTCGTCTACACTTCAAATGAATGTAAATGCGACACTTCCTTGCAAGGAAATAGCGTTTGCAGATGTCTACGTATCGAAGCAATAGAGTTCAAATGCTTCTTAAAACGCGATATCGCATCTCATTTCTATGTTTCATGGTAAGATATAATATGATTTGCGAAGTGTTATGCATTCCTCGTCTACGATTCAAATGAACGTAAATGCGACACTTCCTTCCAAGGAAATAGCGTTTGCAGATGTCTACGTATCGCAACAATAGCGTTCTTATGATACTTAAAACGCGATATCGCATCTCATTTCTATGATTCATGGTAAGATATAATTTGATTTGCGAAGTGTTATGAATTCCTCGTCTACACTTCAAATCAATGTAAATACGATACTTCCTTGCAAGGAAATAGCGTTTGCAGATGTCTACCTATCGTAGCAATAGAGTTCTAATGCTTCTTAAAACGCGATATCGCATCTCATTTCTATGTTTCATGGTAAGATATAATATTCATTGCGAAGTGTTATGCATTCCTCGTCTACGATTCAAATGAAAGTAAATGCGATACTTCCTTGCAAGGAAATAGAATTTGCAGATGTCTACCTATCGTAGCAATAGTGTTCTAATGCTTCATAAAACGCGATATCGCATCTCATTTCTATGTTTCATGGTAAGATATAATATTCATTGCGAAGTGTTATGCATTCCTAGTCTACGATTCAAATAAAAGTAAATGCGACACTTCCTTGCAAGGAAACAGCGTTTGCAGATGTCTACGTATCGTAGCAATAGAGCTCTTATAATTCTTAAAACGCGATTTCGCATCTCATTTCTATGTTTCATGGTAAGGTATAATATGATTTGCGAAGTGTTATGTATTCCTCGCCTACACTTCAAGTGAATGTAAATGCGACACTTCCTTGCAAGGAAATAGCCTTTGCAGATGTCTACGTATCGTAGCAATAGAGTTCTAATGCTTCATAAAACGCGATATCGCATCTCATTTCTATGTTTCATGGTAAGACATAATATGATTTGCGAAGTGTCATGTATTCCTCGTCTACACTTCAAATGAATGTAAATGCGACACTTCCTTGCAAGGAAATAGCGTTTGCAGATGCCTACGTATCGAAGCAATAGAGTTCAAATGCTTCTTAAAACGAGATATTGCATCTCATATCTACGTTTCATGATAAGATATAATATACATTGCGAAGTGTTATGCATTCCTCGTCTACGATTCAAATGAAAGTAAATGCGACACTTCCTTGCAAGGAAATAGCGTTTGCAGATGTCTACGTATCGTAGCAATAGATTTCTAATGCTTCTTAAAACGCGATATCGCATCTCATTTCTATGTTTCATGGTAAGATATAATATGATTTGCGAAGTGTTATGTATTCCTCGTCTACACCTCAAATGAATGTAAATGCGACACTTCCTTGCAGGGAAATAGCGTTTGCAGATATCTACGTATCGAAGCAATAGAGTTCGAATGCTTCTTAAAACGAGATATTGCATCTCATATCTATGTTTCATGATAAGATATAATATACATTGCGAAGTGCTATGCATTCCTCGTCTACGATTCAAATGAAAGTAAATGCGACACTTCCTTGCAAGGAAATAGCGTTTGCAGATGTCTACGTATCGTAGCAATAGAGTTCTTATGATTCTTAAAACGCGATATCGCATCTCATTTCTATGTTTCATGGTAAGATATAATTTGATTTGAGAAGTGTTACGTATTCCTCGTCTACACTTCAAATGAATGTGAATACGACACTTCCTTGCAAGGAAATAGCGTTTGCAGATGTCTACCTATCGTAGCAATAGAGTTCTAATGCTTCTTAAAACGCGATATCGCATCTCATTTCTATGTTTCATGGTAAGATATAATATTCATTGCGAAGTGTTATGCATTCCTCGTCTACGATTCAAATGAAAGTAAATGCGATACCTCCTTGCAAGGAAATAGCATTTGCAGATGTCTACCTATCGTAGCAATAGTGTTCTAATGCTTCATAAAAGGCGATATCGCATGTCATTTCTATGTATCATGGTAAGATATAATATTCATTGCGAAGTGTTATGTTTTCCTCGTCTACACCTCAAATGTATGTAAATGCGACACTTCCTTGCAAGGAAATAGCGTTTGCAGATGTCTACGTATCGAAGCAATAGAGTTCTAATGCTTCTTAAAACGCGATATCGCATCTCATTCCTATGTTTCGTGGTAAGATGTAATATTCATTGCGAATTGTTATGCATTCCTCGTCTACGATTCAAATGAAAGTTAATGCGACACTTCCTTGCAAGGAAACAGCGTTTGCAGATATCTACGTATCGAAGCAACAGAGTTCAAATGCTTCTTAAAACGAGATATTGCATCTCATATCTATGTTTCATGATAAGATATAGTATTCATTGCGAAGTGTTATGCATTCCTCGTCTACGATTCAAATGAATGTAAATGCGACACTTCCTTGCAAGGAAATAGC